>NC_134688.1:67742340-67942340 GCF_050947455.1 Rhinoderma darwinii
TGTGGTGTTGCCATGCATGGTGGAGAGCATGAGGACCTCTTTTTTGTCCCTGAATTTTACCAGGAGCACATTTTCATCATATCGTGCCCTGGTTTCGCCAACTGACAGTTTCTCAGCAAGAAAAGGCTTTGGGAGGTATTTTAGATTCCTGCGAGCAGTGCCACAGGCCATTGTTTTCCTTTCAACAAGGCACTTAAAAAGCGGAACGCTGGTATAGAAGTTGTCGAGGTATAGGTGGTACCCCTTATCCATCAGAGGATGCAGCAGGTCCCACACTATTTTACCGTTTGTGCCAAGAACTGGGGGGCACTCTGGGGGACTAATCTGTTTGTCTTTCCCCTCGTACACACGAAAGGAGTGTGTGTATCCAGACTGGCTCTCGGACAGTTTATATATTTTTATGCCATATCTGGCTCTTTTGTTTGGCAAGTATTGTCGGAAATGAAGCCGTCCTTTGAAATGGACTAAAGATTCATCAATGGCTATGTTTTTTTCAGGAACATAAACTTCTGCAAAAACCAAATTAAAATATGTGATGATGGGCCTAATTTTGAACAGTCTATCAAAATTTGGATGATCCGGGGGGGGGCACTGCTCATTGTCAGCAAAGTGCAAAAACTTTAAAAGGGCCTCAAAATGTTTTCGCGGCATCACAGCACGGAATACAGGTGTATCGTACAAAATATCTGTGGACCAATACGATTTGATGGTTGGCTTTTTTACAAGGCCCATGTGGAGCAAGAGCCCCCAGAAGGTTGCAATTTCATTTGCATTGGTTGGGTGCCAAGCTTGGGTTCTGGCATAATGGGATGTCGGATTTTTGCCTAAGAATTGTTGTGCATATAAATTTGTTTGCACAACCATTAGGTCAACTAAAGTATCCGAAAAAAAACATTTAAAAAAATCTATTTCCTGAAAGTCAGTTGGATTTATTTTTATGCCAGGGGCAGAGGTAAATGCAGGAATTTCAGGTGTGTAAGAGGTAGGCGGTAGCCATATGGGGTCACTGGTGCTGGGGTCACTTGTGCTGGGCTCATTCGGATCACTAGCCCTGCTTCGTTTCTGAGGGGGTTCCTCATCATCACTGGAGGAGGATAACACAAACTCAGATCCACCCTCACTGGCGCTTTCTGTATCTGTATCTGAACATAAAATGGCATATGCCTCCTCCACGCTAAATAGACGAGACATTACGGGTGTGTAATAACACTGCACTAACCCTGACGTGCAAAACTAAATTCCTGAACAGTATTGGCAAGGAAACTGTGACGTGCAAAAGTAGCACACAAAATTACTACTAAATTACTAAAACTTTTTTTGTATTTTTTTTTTTTGGTTTTTTTTTGTTTTTTTATATTATTTTTATGAAGAACTAAAGGATAGGGCAGTAAAGAGGGCTGATGGGCACTAAAGGGGGCTAATATACTGATGGGCACTAAAGAAAAGTATTATATAGGTTTGATTGTTACTAGGGAGGACTGATGGGCACTATAATGAGCAGCAAAGGGGGCTGGTGGGCACTAAAGATTGCTGGTGGGCACTAAAATGGCTGGTGGGCACTAAAGATGGCTGGTGGGCACTGGAGAGGGCTGCTGGGCCCTAATGGGCACTAAAGAATATTATTAGTTATATTCTGAGGGATGATGGGCACTATAAAGGGCAGATGGGAACTATAAAGGGCAGATGGGCACTATAAAGGGCAGATGGGCACTAAAAACGGCAGATGGGCACGCTGTTTTTCCACTGTTTTTCAACGGTATTTCTGTCACTCTCCGATCTCCTCACAGTTCTCACAGAAATGAGGAGATCAGAGACGCTGACAGGCGCTTTCTCCGGTTTCCTACGTCATAGATAGCTGTCATTGGTCAGTCTCTAAAGACTGACCAATCACAGCAATCGCCGACATCGGGGCATGCAGATCTGTCCCTAGCACGGCAACAGAGGCGGTCACCTATCACTGACAGCAGCCGCCATGTCGCTATCACTTTGTGATTTCACATAGTGACAGTTTGATCCTTCGACGTAATAGTACGGCGAAGGTACGCTGGCATATGCGGCCAGCGACGTACTATTACGGCGAAGGTACGCAAGGGGTTAAGTACAACTGGGCGTGTTTAAAGTTATGTACAAGTGGGCGTGTATTGTGTATGTACATCTGGGCGTTTTTACTTCTTTTACTAGCTGGGCGTTTTGAATAGAAGTGTATGATGCTGACGAATCAGCATCATCCACTTCTCTTCGTTAACACCCAGCTTCTGGCAGTACACAGACACACAGCGTGTTCTCGAGAGATCACGCTGTGACGTCACTTCCTGCCCCAGGTCCTGCATCGTGTCGGACGAGCAAGGACACATCGGCACCAGGCGACAGAGGCTACAGTTGATTCTGCAGCAGCATCGGCGTTTGCAGGTAACTCGATGTAGCCTCTGTCGCCGACACGATGCAGGACCTGGGGCAGTAAGTGACGTCACAGCGTGATCTCGCGAGGACACGCTGTGTGTCTGTGCACTGCCAGAAGCTGGGTGTTAACGAAGAGAAGTGGATGATGCTGATTCGTCAGCATCATACACTTCTATTCACAACGCCCAGCTAGTAAAAGAAGTAAAAACGCCCAGATGTACACACACAATACACGCCCACTTGTACATAACTTTAAACACACCCAGTTGTACTTAAGAAAGCCTCATTTACATAAATGTAAAAATGGTCATAACTTGGCCAAAAATGCTCGTTTTAAAAAAATAAAAACGTTACTCTTATCTACATTGCAGCGCCGATCTGCTGCAATAGGAGATAGGGGTTGCAAAATCTGGTGACAGAGCCTCTTTAAACAGTATGCAAAAAAAATATATAAAAATAAAAATATACACACACACACACACATATATATACAAGTCACACAAGTTGATTAGGGTGTGGAGAGGAAGACATTACACAAGCCTATTCCAGGAAATGGGGCATTAAAGAGGCTCTGTCACCAGATTTTGCAACCCCTATCTCCTATTGCAGCAGATCGGCGCTGCAATGTAGATAAGAGTAAAGTTTTTTTTGTTTTTTAAAACGAGCATTTTTGGCCAAGTTATGACCATTTTTATATTTATGCAAATGAGGCTTTCTAAAGTACAACTGGGCGTGTTTAAAGTTAAAGTACAACTGGGCGTGTATTGTGTTCGTTATATCTGGGCGTTTTTACTTATTTTACTAGCTGGGCGTTGTGAATGGGAGTGTATGATGCTGAGGGTATGTTCACACGGCCTATTTTCGGATGTAAATCGGGCGTTTTTGCCCCGAATTACGTCCGAAAATAGCGCCTCAATAGCGCTGACAAACATCTGCCCATTGAAAGCAATGGGCAGACGTTTGTCTGTTCACACGAGGCGTAATTTACGCGCCGCTGTCAAATGACGGCGCGTAAATAGACGCCCGCGTCAAAGAAGTGACCTGTCACTTCTTTGGCCGTAATTGGAGCCGTTATTCATTGACTCCAATGAATAGCAGCGCCAATTATGTCCGTAATGGACGCGGCGTTCAAGCGCCTGCACATGCCGTTACGGCTGAAATTACGGGGATGTTTTCAGGCTGAAACATCCCCGTAATTTCAGCCGTTACGGACGCCCTCGTGTGAACATACCCTGACGAATCAGCATCATCCACTTCTCTTCGTTACCACCCAGCTTCTGGCAGTGCAGACACACAGCGTGTTCTCGAGAGATCACGCTGTGACGTCACTCACAGGTCCTGCATCGTGTCGGACGAGCGAGGACACATCGGCACCAGAGGCTACATTTGATTCTGCAGCAGCATCGGTGTTTGCAGGTAAGTAGCTACATCGACTTACCTGCAAACGCTGATGCTGCTGCAGAATCAACTGTAGCCTCTGGTGCCGATGTGTCCTTGCTCGTCCGACACGATGCAGGACCTGGGGCAGGAAGTGACGTCACAGCGTGATCTCTCGAGAACACGCTGTGTGTCTGTGCACTGCCAGAAGCTGGGCGTTGTGAAGAGAAGTGGATGATGCCGATTCGTCAGCATCATACACTCCCATTCACAACGCCCAGCTAGTAAAACAAGTAAAAACGCCCCGATGTACGCACATAATACACGCCCAGTTGTACTTTTACTTTAAACACGCCCAGTTGTACTTTAGAAAGCCTCATTTGCATAAATATAAAAATGGTCATAACTTGGCCAAAAATGCTTGTTTTTAAAAAAAAAAAATGTTACTGTTATCTACATTGCAGCGCCGATCTGCTGCAATAGGAGATAGGGGTTGCAAAATCTGGTGACAGAGCCTCTTTAAGGCCTCATGCCCACTTCAGTTATTTTCTTCAGGGTGCTATCTGTTTTTTTAACTGATAGCACTCTGACCCATTCATTTCACTGGTGCCATGCACACTTCCATTGTTTTGAAGGTTCCGTTCCGTCAAAAGTAGTGCATGTCCTACTTTTGTCCATTCTTCAGTAACCGCGGGGCCCATTAAAGTCTATGCCAAAACGATCATGTGACGTTCCCATGGGTGTTCCCTGTGTCATGTGACAAGTTAATTTTAATACCTTCCATTTTTAAAACGGAAGATAAACGGAAGCACAACGTCCATTTAAAACGTAACAATGGAACGGACACGGAGTGAAAACGGAAAGCACACGGAAGTCATAACGGACACACGGATCTGTTTCAAACGGACGTCAAAACGGTGAAGGATGTGTGCATGAGGCCTTAGTGTTACCTACTGAATATCATGTTTTTCTGTGTATTATATTTATATATTCACTCTCTAGGAAGACATAATGAGATGTATGTGTATTTATATAAGTGTTGTTAGCTAGTTATATATTCTATCATTGTATTTGTTCTGCAGGCTTATTCTAAGGATAGGCCATCAATAGGGTTAACCAGAAAACCCCTTTAAATTTATGTTCCAGACTCCTTTGTCAAGAGCTAGAGCTGAAAAGGGGTGTGGCTTTCTAGCTCCTCCCTTCTTTCATCTCTTTTGTTTAATTATTTTTTTTTTGTTCCTGTTCAGTCCACCTGTGGTCTTAAAATATATAGATGTAATACTTATTTGATTTTTAGTCTGTGATTTTCTGCTTTTTAGCTCTGCTCCATTATATACCCCTCCCCCATGCATTACACTGCAGCTCTGCTTGTTCGGTTTTACTGCTTTGTATAAGATTTTTGACAGCTGTGTTTAGCATTTGTGACTGTAGTGAACACCAAAATGATTATTTTCCAAAATATTTGTCCACATAGTCACCTTTGTTTTTAGGAATTGTATAAAATAACATTCTTTAATTCTTAATATTAATAATGATAAATATTGGCTTTACAGTAAATCTGCAATACACATGTCAGACCTGGAACTTTTCCAGAATAAAGCTTCAGATATCATGAAGAATTTCTGAAAGGACACATCCATTATTTAGTTAGGTGAACAAAGCCAAGCTTTTATTAAATTCTTCATAAAGTGGTAGCTAGCCCTCTGAATCCAAGCCTAGTAAAACCAAACGTTGTTATGTGGTAAGTTATTTCTAAGTGGCTGTTGAAAACACATCAAAACACATTTATAATACAGTCATGTGAAAATAAAATATGCTTTTATTTATCAGGACTTAAATAACAGTTGTTTGATCCCTACCAAATCCTATTAAAAAAAATAAGTACACCCTGTAATTCAGTAACATGTTGTAAAACCTTTAGTGACAATACCTTGAAATAAGTTGAGGTTATGAGTCTCTCACTTCATTTTGGAGAAATTTTGGCCCACTCTTATTCAAAAACACACACAAAACATGGCCACATGTAAGGGGGTCGAACACTGTACTTCCCCTTACGTAAAATAACTGAGTTTATGCTTTTTATTAAGTCTGTTCCATTGTCTATTTGTTTTGCCGTGTATGTATTACATGTGTTTCAGCTGTAATAATTTACCTTCGCCACTAGATGGCTCCATACTGGCAGGAAGAGATAGAAAGCAGGAAGGAGGAAGTGACGTGGAGTGCAGTGTGACTGGAGAAAGACTGAGAGGGGTTGCTCAGAGTGTGTGAGCGAGGAGGCCCAAACACTGGCACCATGGAGTAAGCGGGTGAGCTGCAATATACACACGTGGCAAGGGCTGGAGTGAGGGACCTGAAAACCCTGAGTACTGAGCGGTGCTGTACAACTAGGTCCTAGTAATAACATGGAGATTCAAGCCAGTTTATGGAGCGGTGAGCAGTAAAGACTTGTCCTCCCCCTTTGATAGCCAAAGACTGTTCTGAGGACACGAGTAAAGTAAGTGACCACAATAGATGGCCAGCCGGATCACAGATAAGGGTGTGTGTGCAGTGCTTAGATATGCCAGGCGGGGCGGGAGCCACCAAGGACTGTAAATACCCGCATTGCTAAGCGAGGCATAAGCCACGGAGTACTGCTCAAACTGTATGCCAGACGGGACGGGAGCCGTCAAGGGCTGTAATCAGCCGGATTGCCAAGCAGGGCGGGAGCCGCTGAATAGGCCTAAGGGCTGGATTGCCAAGCGGGCCGGGAGCCGCTGAATAGGCCTAAGTGCTGGATTGCCAAGCGGGGCACAAGCCGTCAAGGGCTGGTAATGACCAGGTTGTCAGCCAATGTATATAGTTGCATTTATGAAGAGACTGCATTTGTAACGTTCAAGAATTCTGCCTCTCCACGAGAGTTTATCTCCAGTAAAGTGTGAACATTGAATCAACTGTGTCTGCTACATTCTTGTACCTGTATAAAGGGGGCCTGCAATTTCTCCTGGTGTGGACTATATAGTTGCAAACCAAACTTGATAAATTAGGAACGTGCGGCTTTGGCACCCCATGCACCCTCTAACACACGTACTGAAACGGGCAGGTAAAAACACTACCTCCTAGCATGATGCAAACAGGCCACAATGTCTTATATGTGGGGAGTGAAGTGGTTTAGTTTAGGGACTCACAAGACAGTGAGAACCCTTGGCGTGGGCTGCGAGCTTGCGTATTTTGGCCAAAATATCTACTAATACCTCATGTTTATCGTGTATATTTTTTCAGGATGCACTCGGGCCTTGTAAATGCTGGCGGGGAATGGTATGTCACCGCTTGCTGTAGTGCATCTAATATTTGCTGGGCAGCCCGCCTGATGGAATACGATAGGCGTAACTAATAGGCTGTAAGCCAGCATGGCGCACTGCACACAACCGTGCGACTGGCACACTTATAGAAGCCTTATCTGTGTGCAATGTTTATACTAGGCAGCCACCCACCTCATGAATAGGCGGTGTGTGAGTGACTGTTTTATCAGTATCTGCACCTGTGGAATCTCCCCCTATATAGCCATTGTGGCCTGCTTGCATCCTGCTAGGAGTTAGAGTTTTTACCTGCTCCTGTTTCAGTAAGTGGCCATGCTTTGTGTGTGTTTTTGAATTTATGTCCCTTTAGCTGTTGTTCTTACTCTTATTCACAACATTTATTATATTCATGGAGGTTTGAGGGCATTCACTGCGCAGCTCTCGTAAGATCCCCCACAGAATCTCAATGGGGTTGAGGTCTGGACTTTGACTTGGCCATTCCAACACCTTGATTTTTTGCTTTTTTGGCAAATGAGATGCTATTTGCTGGCATGCTTGGGATCATTGTCCTGTTGCATGACCCAATTTCGGCCCAGTTTCAGCTGCTGGATAGATGGTCTCACATTTGTCTTTACTATCATTTTTCCCATGACTGAATACTACTAGCACTACTTGTTATGACTGCGGCTGCGGATCGCCGCCGCTCGCCTCTGTCGGCGGTCCGCGACCACAGTCTCCTGGCCGCTTGCCAGCCTCTCCCTCCTAGGAGACGCCAGCTCATGTGGCCGTCATGCCCTGGACTGTTTGTTATGGTGCGTGCGCTCGTCCCTGGCCTTAAAGGGCAAGCACGCGTGCTTACTAAAAATTCCCTTTCCAATCCCCAGATAACCCTGGACCTGTGAAAAGGGCTCCGCCCTTCCATTCCTTGCCTGAGCATTGTTGTTGTCTACCCATGTTCGTATTGCAAATGGTCCCTTAGTTGTGTCCTGCTCCCAGTGTTCCCATATCTCATATCTCGTATCCTGTCGCTGTATTGTCTCCTGCACCTAAGCCTTCGTTGGAGTCGCGTGTATGATCTGCCACATCTGCTGTCATCTATCACGTCTGCTGTCATCTGCCATGCCTGGTGTCATCTGCCACGTCTGCAGTCATGTGCCACGTCAAGTTCTACCCGTGCCTAAGCCTCTGCTACTGTCTGGACTCTTACAGGTACTCTCGTGCTAAGGACTTTTGCGTAGACTATATGGACTGTTGTTTGGCTAGCTGCCACTTTGCTACGGTGGAGCAGCCTAGTGTGTCCACTTACCCCTAGATCGTGACAGTACGCTCAGGCCATGGAACCCACTGGCCAACCTTAGATGGTGTTTCAGGTGATGCAAATGCTAATGCATGACCTGCATGCACGCCAGGATCAGCTCCTACTTTCAGTAAATTCTATCACCCTTCTCGATCATCCTCCTGCTCCTCCTGTGGATGCGGCTGCTGTTCCACTGTCTGTTATCCCTCCTGCCTGTTCCGGATCCACAGTTTCTCCACCTCTACCGCCTCACTGTAACGGAGATCCTAGAGCCTGTAGAGGCTTCATTAATCAATGTACCATCCATTTTAGACTGCGTGCTCATCTCTTCCCCTCTGATGAAGCCAAAGTAGCATTCATCATTACTCTTCTCACTGGCAAAGCCCTGTCTTGGGCGAACCCCATCTTGGAACAAGAGGGCCCGGAATTCTCGAATCTAGCCTTATTTTTAGAGACTCGCCAAGTCAGATGGTCTCTGTTCTTCGCTCGATTTCAATTCTTGCTTCACTTCCATCCTGCTGATGCCCTGTCTCGATCATTTGAATCTAATGACTCTGAGGAACTTCCTCAATATATTATAGATTCTTCTAGGATTATTGCCACTAACCCCCTGCAAATTAGAGATCTTCCTCCCGGAAAGACTTTTGGTCGCCCTGCAGTCAGGAAGAGAATTCTCCACTGGGGACATACCTCCAAACTGGCGGGGCACTCTGGTGTTCGAAAGACTCAGGACGTGATAGCTTGTCATTACTGCTGGCCCACACTGCCTAGAGATGTTGCAGACTATATCTCTTTATGTATGAACTGTGCCTCGAACAAGTCTACCTGCACCAAACCTGCTGGTCTGCTCCTACCCCTCACTGTCCCTGATGCTCCTTGGCAACATATCGCTATGGACTTTATTACAGACATTCCCTCCTCAGCTGGATGTACTACGGTCAGGATAGTAGTGGATCGTTTCTCTAAATGGCACATTTTATTCTGTGGACTGGTCTTCTGTCTGCTCCTCGCCTGGCAAATCGATTTATTCTATACATCTTCCGTCTGCACGGACTTCCTCTGCATATTGTCTCGGATCGGAGTGCACAGTTTACGTCCAAGTTCTGGAGAGCCCTAGGCAAACTATTAGATGTAAAGCTGGACTTCTCTTCTGCGTATCGCCCACAGTCCATTGGTCAAGTGGAGAGGACCAATCAAATTTTGGAGAATTATCTTCGTTATTTAGTTTCCACCCAACATGACAATTGGGTACAACTTCTGCTTTGGGGAGAATTCTCCTACAACAAACATACAAGGGAGTCTACTGCCTCTTCTCCTTTCTACATTGTGTACTGCCAACATCCGTGAGTTCCTCTTCCTGTGCCACCCATGACTCAGGTACCAGCAGCTAACTCTTCATTAGGGATTTTTATTCACATCTGGCAGCAAACTAAGGCCTCGTTTACACGAACGTATTATACGCGCGTGCGACGCGCGTGCTTTGCACGCATGTCGTACGCACCTATATTAGTCAATGGGGCTGTTTAGACGATGCGTGAATTGCGCTAATTGCGTGTGCGCAGAAAAAAACTCACGACATGTTCTATAATCGTGCGTTTTTCGCGCACTCACGCACCCATTGAAGTCAATGGGTGCGTGAAAACCACGCATGCCGCACGGAAGCACTTCCGTGCGAACTGCGTGATTCGCGCAAGAGCTGTCAAACTCCTGAATGTAAACAGAAAAGCACCACGTGCTTTTCTGTTTACAAACATCCAAACGGAGTGTCAAATTCGAGATGAGCGCCCCGAACTTCACCGGGTTCGGCCAAACTCGTTTTGACCGAAACCGGTAAAAAATGTTCGGGTACGCGACGTCAGGAGACAGTCACTGTCCACGGTGCTGAAAGCGTTAAACTGGTTCAGCACCATGGACAGTGACTTCCGCTCCGAAAATCCATGAACCTGTAAAAAAAAAAAGACGTTCTGACTTACCGATAACTCCGGTCCGACCTCCCGGGATGACAGTTCAGTCCAAATGACAGCTGCAGCCAATCACAGGCCAAGCACAGGCTGCAGCCAATCACAGGCTGCAGCGGGCTCATGGACTGCGGCGTCATCCTGGGAGGTGGGGCCGGATGGCAAGAGAGGGACGCGTCACCAAGCCAACGGCCGGGAGCCCGGACTGGGGGAAGCAGGAAGTTCTTGGTAAGTATGAATGTCTTTTTTTATTCACAGGTTGGTGTATATTGTGATCGGCATTCACTGTCGAGGGTGCTGAAAGAGTTACTGCCGATCAGTTAGCTCTTTCAGCACCTTGGACAGTGACGGGCCTCGACTACCTCATCTCTATGATGGCGGCTGCGTGAAAATCACGCAGCCGCGCATCATGACACACGGAGCTGTCAATTGCCTTTTGCGCGTTTAAAACGCAACAAGGCTGCGTTTACGCAGTGCATACGCCATGCATACGCGCGCAAAACGCAGCGTTTTTTGCGCGCGCAAAACGCATACGCTCGTGTAAATGAGGCCTAAGTCTGCGATTCTCCAGGCAGTGGACCGCATGAAAAAGCACGCAGATAAAAAAATAAAAGTGCCTCCTCAATCTCAAGATGCCCTCTCACAAATTCGCTCCCAGGGGGGGTACTGTTATGGTTGCGGCCGCAGACCACCGCCGCTCACCTCTGTCGGAAGTCCGCAACTGCAGACTCCTGGCTGCTTGCCAGCGTCTCCCTCCTAGGAGACGCCAGATCATGCGGCCGTCCTTCCCTGGACTATATGTTAAGGTGAGCGCGCTCATCCCCGGCCTCAAAGGGCCAGCGAGCGCGGATTGGATAGGGATTTTTTTAAATAAAATTTCCCTATCCAATCCCCAGATCATCCTGGATTATAAAAAGGGCTCCGCCCTTCCATTCCTTCCCTGAGCATTGTTGTTGTCTACCCATGTTCATATTGCAAATAGTCCCTTAGTTGTATCCTGTATTGGTTGTATCCTGCTCGCAGTGTTCCCGTATCTCTTATCCTGTATCCTGTTGCTGTATTGTCTCCTGTATCTAAGCCTTTAGTTGGAGCCGTGTGTATCATCTTCCACGCCTGGTGTCATCTGCCACGCCTGGTGTCACCTGCCACGCTTGGTGTCATCTGCCACGTCAAGTTCTACCCGTGCCTCTGCTACTGTCTAGCCTCTTACAGGTACTCTCATGCGAAAGGACTTTTGCATAGAGTGTATAGACTGTTGTTTGGACAGCTGCCACTCCGCTACAGCGGAGCGGCCTAGTGGGTCCACATACCCCTAGATTGTGACACTATTATTATTAATAAAATACGTAAAACGTCCTTCCTTAAAGAGATACTAAAATAAATAAATCTGGGACACTTTCTGCAACCTCATGAACACTTTTGTAGAAGTCCTGCTCTGTCTCTTAGGGTACAGCCTTCAGTGCGTGAGCCAGCGCCATAGGATCCTATAGCACCGGTCCTGCACTGAGGAAGGTAGCCTAGAAGGCAGAGCAGAAGGATCTGTCTCCTACTGTCTAGTTAAGTGCAGCACAGATCGAGGCCCAGGCCATGCTGTGGTTTAACAGCAATATACCCTTAAACAATTATTTATAGAAATGCACTATAATCTTTTATTATTTTACAATTGGAGGTACGCTTTATATAAAAAAAATATAAATAAAATATATATTATAAAAAAAATCATTTATATTTTATTTCATTTACAGTAAATAGATTGAAAAGAGCAAAGAATTCATCTGGTAAAACTAATCATAAACTCATGCAATTCCTAATGATTTGGCCAAATAAATAACAATTAATAATTATAATTACATAGGTTGAAAAAAGACACAGGTACATTAAAGGGGTTGTCGGGCATTTTATATTGATGGTCGATCCTTAGAGTAGGTTATCAATATCGGATCGGTGGGGGCCGACTGCCTAGCACCAACCAATCAGCTGACTGAAGGGGCCGCGACGCTCGTCGCTGTGGTCTCTTCAGTGTTTAACAGGCATAGCGCCATACACTGTAGGATCAGCTGTGTCTGGAATTCCTTCTCAGTCTCATTTACTTGTATAAGACCGGAACTGCAATCCCAAGTATACCTAATTCATTGCTTGAATTATTATCACCCTCAATGCCATTCGTCATAAAATAAACATAGTTTGCTAATTTAACTTTGAAGAACCCTTTCCTCTGCTGATGTCTAAAATGCCTTTCATCCACATGCAATAAATGTCCCCTGGTCCTTTGTAGAGTCCTTGGAAAGAACAGATCATGTGCTAGTTCTCTGTATTGATCACATATATACTTATACGTGTTAATAAGATTACATCTAAGGCGTTTTTTTTCCAAGCTGAACAAACTGGATTTTTCTAGCCTCTCATAACATAATCTAGTCGCCCAGCTTGGAACCCTCCTCAGCTCTCCTTCAGATGTGTCTTTCCTTACCTTTCCTCTAAGGCTTCGTTCACATCTAGTTGACTATAGTCGACTACGGTATTCATCCCTTCAAAACGACGGAACCCTTACACAACGGAGACAAACTGAAACCATTGGCACCGGATCCGTCACCACTGAAATCAATGGTGATGGAAAGAGAAACCTTTGGTTTCAGTTTGTGTCAGTCAGGGCTCCGTTCCGACGGAAATCTCAGACGGAATGTCGGAATGGAGCCCTGACGCAGATGTGAACTTAGCCTAATCTCAACATTTCTTGAGATGTTTGGCACAAGATGACCAGCTTTAAAAAAAAGCACATGATTTTACAATACTTTGTCGTGAGACGTCTATGCTACATGTGTCTATGTGGCCACCCAGCGGTTGTAATGTGAATTGCAGCCTGTGATGGGTTTTTCTAACATTCTGCAATATATTTAAAAGGTTTCATTAGAAATTGCAGTCCATAAAGCTTTACACTTTACAGTTTTGAAAGCTTTTTTTTATAATAATAATAATGTTTTAGGTGATTCTAAAAAGTTTTTTAATTGACTTTTAAAAATTGTGTTTCGTTTTTATTTTACAGGTACTATGTCTCCTGTATACATAGAAGCTGTTTGTTTGCTATCAGCCCATTCCGTCAGTTCAGCTAAACTGACACCTGTGTCTCTAAGGCTGGGTTCACACTACCTATTTTCAGACGTAAACGAGGCGTATTATGCCTCGTTTTACGTCTGAAAATAGGGCTACAATACGTCGGCAAACATCTGCCCATTCATTTGAATGGGTTTGCCGACGTACTGTGCAGACAACCTGTCATTTACGCGTTGTTGTTTGACAGCTGTCAAACGACGACGCGTAAAAATACAGCCTCGTCAAAAGAAGTGCAGGGCACTTCTTTCAGACGTAATTTGAGCCGTACTTCATTGAACTCAATGAAGCACAGCTCAAAATTTACGGCTGTCAGAGAAGCCTCGCAAAATGCGAGGAGCATTTACGTCTGAAACGAGGCAGCTGTTTTCTCCTGAAAACAGTCTGTAATTTCAGCCGTAAAAGCCAGTTCTCGTGTGCACATACCCTAACACACAGAACCACCATAATATCGGTCATATCTAGGTCAAATGTCCTCATTCAGCACATATCTTAGGCTGGATATTACAAACAGACAAAGACCTGCCCCTTTTTTACCTTTTCTATCCTTTTTAAACACTTTGTAGCCCACCAAAAAGCTTATAAATACGAATTAATAAATTGCTACAAATATAATAAGGTCCACGAATCATGATGCTGCTAATAAGTCTTTTGAACTGATCGTGAGTGAAAGCGAGAGTATGGTACACATAACAGAGTATCCATATTGCACAGTCCCGGTTATGGTAGTTTTTATAGCTTGAAAATGTGCTCCTTGATGAACTTTCCTCGTACAAGGAATTTAGGTGCACAGTTCTAATATAGAAGCTGGCTTTCACTTAATACATGTACTACACAAGCCCGACTACGTGTAGGGCGCCGGTAACAGCTTGTAGTAAATTTATGTGCAAAGAAGAAACAGAAGAACCGGATACTTGCCCACCACTAAAGACCGGACAGTTAGAAAATTAAGTGGCAATATCCTAATATTGGTCAAGTGCTGTGCACCACAGTGCAGGAGACGCCATAAGCCACAGATATATCATTGAGGGTGGCGTGATATAAAAGCGTCACAAGGCCGGTCCAGCGATTGCATACACCAGGACGTATGGCAGTAAAGGATACCTCTCCCTGGGGTCGCACTTAGTGCAAAGTAGCAGTTTGGCGAAAGAACGGCGAGCAGCTTAACATGGGCCACTGTGAGCAGGGCAGGAAGACATTAGACGCAGGGTGATGGGTTTCATCCCTGACACGTGACTTCTTTAGAGAGGGTCTAGTAGAGTAAGGTAGTTCTATTTTAAGGGGCAGGCATCCAATCATACACAATGACATTAATGTAACATTATTATTCGTTAATGAAGTGTAAATATCCCCATCTCATAGAACAACCCCCTATGATTAAGAAAACCTGCACCCCCTGGCGGAAAAGATAAAGAAAAACAAACGAAATAAAGAAAATGTAGACAAAAAGGTGCAGCGGGGATCCAAAGAGGCTGACCATTGATATCAATATTAACCCCTTCATCATCATAAACAAATAGAGATACTAAATATTAACTACTAATCAGGAACACTATTACTAACCCCTAAAGTGCCCTATGGAAAAAGCGTGTGATATAATACCTGTGAATAGTTGGCAAAGTGACAAAAATCGGGGTGGAGGGGGATGTAGCGAAATGTTGCTGTCTCTGTCATGGGGACTGATGGACTAACGTCCCTTTAATACCCATGTGTTCACCTTTGTCGTTACACTATATAGCAGCTCTTTAGTAGTTAATGTCCTTCTATATTACTGCATCTTATTTCTTGTTTAGAATATTGGGTGCATTGAATCAGAAAAACTTGTCATGCAGATAATTGTAATTAATTAGTACATTAGCAATGCATGAATTAGCATCAATAAAGAATCAGGCTTTATAATATCAGTCCGGTAACAGAGTGTTCGAGATTGTAAGTCATCCCCTCTCTTTTCTTAAAGAGGCTCTGTCACCAGATTTTGCAGCCCCTATCTGCTATTGCAGCAGATAGGCGCTGCAATGTAGATTACAGTAACGTTTTTATTTTTAAAAAACGAGCATTTTTGGCCAAGTTATGACCATTTTCGTATTTATGCAAATGAGGCTTGCAAAAGTACAACTGGGCGTGTTGAAAAGTAAAAGTACAACTGGACGTGTATTATGTGCATACATCGGGGTGTGTTTACTACTATTACTAGCTGGGCGTTGTGTATAGAAGTGTCATCCACTTCTCTTCACAACGCCCAGCTTCTGGCAGTGCAGCACTGTGACGTCACTCACAGGTCCTGCATCGTGTCGGCACCAGAGGCTACACTTGATTCTGCAGCAGCATCAGCGTTTGCAGGTAAGTAGCTACATCGACTTACCTGCAAACGCCGATGCTGCTGCAGAATCATCTGTAGCCTCTGGTGCCGACACGATGCAGGACCTGTGAGTGACGTCACAGTGCTGCACTGCCAGAAGCTGGGCGTTGTGAAGAGAAGTGGATGACACTTCTATACACAACGCACAGCTAGTAAAAGTAGTAAACACGCCCCGATGTATGCACATAATACACGCCCAGTTGTACTTTTACTTTTCAACACGCCCAGTTGTACTTTTGCAAGCCTCATTTGCATAAATACGAAAATGGTCATAACTTGGCCAAAAATGCTCGTTTTTTAAAAATAAAAACGTTACTGTAATCTACATTGCAGCGCCTATCTGCTGCAATAGCAGATAGGGGCTGCAAAATCTGGTGACAGAGCCTCTTTAAAGGTAATTCTATAATTGGTCTATTTTCACCTCTACTTGTCCGACTCCTATGTCTGTAGAGTATCAGCAATGTATGAGATAAATATTACGTTATATTGAAAGGAAATCGAGGTGGTGGTGCTTTGGTTTTGGAAAGATTGAACTCCAGCCACATGAACTTAAAAAATATCCTGAGAAATTGCCATTTTGAAATGTGTAACAATAATATTAGGAATAACCAAGTTTCCATCCCCTTCTATTGTTTATTTGCCTAGAATACAGAAAACCCTTTAGTAACAGTACAATTGCATATTTTGTATTGTTACTAGACTTTCCTTCAACCAAGGCAAAGATTCAGTTTGCTGCCCTAGCAATAAAGCAAAATATATTCTAGAAGAATGATCGAGTCACTCACCGGACTGGCAAAACAATTTCTTTATTGGAAGAGATCTCGGTCAGGATGTGGAACTGCCTACGGCCGTTTCACGTGCGTACACGCTTTCTCAAGGCCCTAAGCAGGCCTTGAGAAAGCGTGTACGCACGTGAAACGGCCGTAGGCAGTTCCACATCCTGACCGAGATCTCTTCCAATAAAGAAATTGTTTTGCCAGTCCGGTGAGTGCCTCGATCATTCTTCTAGAATACATTTAGCTGGTTGTGCTGCACTTTCGATGAGCAACTCCGTGGCAACTTGCCTGCAATTATCCATATAGAAAAGAAGCCATTTGACACACTCCTATTCCGATTGTGCCGGTTCAGCAGTGCCAGCCTTTTTTCCTTCTTCCCATTCTATAAAGCAAAATACTCTGGCCAAGGCAGAGTGGCTTTTTGGTACCCCCATAGGCGCATGCTCTGCCTGCCCCTTTCAAGCTAAAGATGTAGCCATCTTTATCTTGACTTTTTACCCATTAAATTCACAATGTCAGGAAACTCTAGCCTTTTTAACCGCTTAATGACCGCCAATACGTGTTTTCACGGCGGCCATTAAGGGTACTTTTGCCAGAGTGCCGCCTTTTCACGGCAGTGCTTTGGAATAAGGTAGTGCCCCTGGGAGGCGCTTAAACTCTGTGTACTCAGTTACGGAGGTAGCTAAGGCCTCGGAGCACAGACCCAGGACAGTTTAGTCCGGTCCCCGGTTACGTGATCGCCAAAACAGCGGCGGTTAGCTCTCTCCTCTCACAGAATATATTCTGTGAGAGGAGAGAGAAATAGTAAAAATAAGATAGTAAAAATAAGACAGTATAATGCCCCCATAGCTGCCCCCACAGTAAAATGCCCCACATAGCTGTCCCATACAATATAATGCCCCCATACAATATAATGCCCCCATACATTAAAATGCTCCCAAACAGTATAATGACCCCGATAGCTGCCCCATACAGTGCAATGCCCCCATAAAGTATAAAGTTTCTATAGCTCCCACCATATCAGCCACCCTCCCATACCCAGTATAATGCCCCCATATGTGACTAATAGAAAAATAATACAATAATTATTTACCTATCCCTGTTCCCACAATGAGTGGAGGAGATCCTTCTCCTCCTTTGGCCTGTGCTATAAGTGAGTCGGCGCAGACAGGTGCGATGACGTCACTACATTGCGCCCTTATACACCGAGCCGCTCATGACACAGTAAATACTGAGGACGCAGATACAGTTGCAACCGGGACCAGCGCGGTCAGCTTAGGGGCCCGATCGCACCTGCGACCGTTTCGACCCCTATAGCTACGCCACTGTCAATGGCCTCTGCTCATTCTGACAATTATTGTAACTGTGAGTGGCATGGTCCGGTTCCCTGTCCCAACTACAACAGTTTGCACCTACTTACAATTCGGTTTGCGTGGTGTTAAAGGGGTTTTCTCACAACCGAATGCGATGAAGGTTTTAGTCCAATGATAATAATATATTCATTCTGCCCCCACCCTTTAGGCGCTGAGTGAAAGTTTTCTTCCTATGCACAGTAATATGGGCAGAGGGAGACGAGGGCAGCATAAATATGTGAATATCAGTGGACTTAAGCCCTGCCTTTATAATGGTTCTCACCATCTTGGACATTTATGTCATATCCACATTCAGTTCTATGAGAGTTACGGAAAAAGTGTAGGTCAACAAGCTTGGCTATTTCCTTGACTCCCAACCACCTTGTCAGACAGTGATCTTGAAGCAGTGGGGACCGGACAAGGTAGGACTGGGGTCAGGGGGCCCCATTCAAGAGATAGATGCGGCTCCCAGAGGAGAACAGCACACAAACCGCGTTGTAAGTAAGTGCAAACTGTGTGGACTTCACCGCAAGTATAAAAGCTAAATTCTCCTAAACAACGGTGATTTACCTAATAAGTGACAGACCGCAGAAATAAGGGTGTCTGTCAGTTTTTATGCTGTCCTCAATGCAGTATAAATATTTGGCAGATCCTCTTTAATGATACACACTAGACGACCTGAATAGCAGAAAATAGGGCGAATAGGACTGGCTACCTGGTCATGATAAGGCAGCCTCCCGGCTGTGGGAATATTAAATTGGGTCCCGTGGTTGTTTCTCCAATTGCGGTCTGCTCCCGTCGTCAGAAGTTTCAGTTGGTGCGTGGACGTGGTGTAGATTTCTTAATTGTATTATTTAATTGATTGCTAATGTTGTCATACTTGTTATGAAGGGAAAAAGTGTAATATGATTATACCCACTTCTATTTTCTTTGTATAATCGATGCACTTTTATTATAATCATTATGATTATATAAAAATGCTGTATTTACTTGTTAGGGTATGTTCACACGAGGTCATTACGTCCGTAATTGACGGACGTATTTCGGCCGCAAGTACTGGACCGAACACACTGCAGGGAGCCGGGCTCCTAGCATCATAGTTATGTACGACGCTAGGAGTCCCTGCCTCGCTGCAGGACAACTGTCCCGTACTGAAAACATGATTACAGTACGGGACAGTTGTCCTGCAGCGAGGCAGGGACTCCTAGCGTCGTACATAACTATGATGCTAGGAGCCCGGCTCCCTGCACTGCGTTCGGTCCGGTACTTGCGGCCGAAATACGTCCGTCAATTACGGACATAATGACCTCATGTGAACATACCCTAAAGGTTACACTTACCTTTAATATGTGGTTACTTTCACAGATGGTTAAAATGGAGTGATTGGTCGTCTTGTACATTATTTTGTTTTGCATCAAAAAATACTAATAAAAATTATCTATCTACTTATATACTTCCCTTACGTCCTGCAGCAGCACAATAATGGGATATCTCTGTCCCTGTGAACTAGTAGGACAGATGGAATTTTTTATTTAATCAAACTAATCAACTAGAGTCTCCTCCCTACATAAGGACGTCCAGCCCCTTCTACCATGTGTTTTTTTCTGTCCTTTGGACTTGGACAGGATGGGTTTGCACGGCTTGTTTGATTGTGTTACTGTTTTCATGTTGTTATGCTGAACTTCTGACATTCCTAAGGGTGTTTTAACCCTATTCAGTCTGGAGACTGCTGCTGTAACCTGCTATTTAGGGTTTAGCTGTTGTTACAAAAAATGCACCTTAGGCCTCGTGCACTCTTCCAACACAGTTTTCACGGCCATTTTTGACAGATCCATGTGTCCGTTTTAGCGGTCACGTGCACTCCGTGTTTCCGTTTCCGAGCGCCGAGCATGGTACTGTCCAGGGTGCTGAAAGAGCATGGTTGTTCAGAGCTAGTCACTGTACAGGGTGCTGAAAGAGTTAATGGACTGCACTGATTGGCGGTAACTCCTTCAGCACCCTGGACAGTACCATGCTCGGCGCTCGGAAAATACAATTTTAATGAAATAAAAAATAAAAAAATAAGTTCATACTTACTTTCCTCCTATCCGGCCTCCAGGGATGACGTTTCATCCCATGTCACGGCTGCAGCCAATCACAGGCTGTAGTGGCAGTCACGCACGTCAGGATGTCGTCAGAAGGCCGGCCTCCAGGGATGACGCTTCATCCCACGTTACCACCTCTGCAGCCAATCACAGACTGCAGTGGCCTCTGCAGCCAATCACAGGCTGCTGCGTCATACAGGAAGGTCGGACTGGAGAAAGAAGAGGAACTCGTCACCTAGACAACGACCGGGTACGTATGAACTGCTTTATTTTATTTTTAATCAACAGCCTCTTTTCTCTATCAGTGATTGATAGAGACAAGTGGCTACCGATTAGTGTAATATATCTGTAATGTACTTCTGCCCGCCCGGCCATTGCTAGGCAACGGCTCCGTCACACACGGACGGCACAAGGATGCCTTCCATTGACTTGCATGGGCCTCACGATCACGGAATCTCGGACCAAAGTAGGACATTCTCTACTTTGGATTGGAACGGAGCAACGGGACCGTCAAAAAAACTGAAGTGTGCATGGCCCCATTGAATGGGTCAGGGTGCTAGCTGTCAGAAAAACGGCTAGCACCCTGAAGAAAAAGACTGAAGTGGGCATGAGGCCTTAAACTTTTTCCTCCCTCTAGGAAGCTGAGGGCGGAAGTGCCCAGAGAGTTCAGCGTTTCTCAGATAAGAGTCTTTGAGAAAGTTTAGTATAAAGAGCAGGAGCGTAGCTAAAGGCTCATGGTCCCGATGCAAAAGTTCTTCTTGGGCCCCCCATACTTCTCATGGCCGACGGCACGAAGCTTTCAGCTGTATCGCTGGGTCTCCTAAGTGACCCAACGATGCAGCACTGGCAACCGGGGGCGTCACTAAGGTCTTGAAACGCCAGGGGAAATAGCCGCAATACATATACCCCCCCCCCATAAAAAAATGTGTGTGCGTGTGTGTATGTATGTATATGTGTATATAGGAGACAGCATATCTATAGCACTACGACCCTATAGCTCTATAGCTATAGATAGGATTAGTGTAATGGCAGGAGGGAGGTGAAGGGAACAAGTGAGCCCTAATCTACCCACCGCCCTGTCCCTGCCTACTTGCAACGACCCGCCCTAGGCGACGGTCCCTACGCTGTCTAAGTGCAAGGGAGTACAAACAGGGAACACGCAAGGCAAGGGGCAGTAGCCCACGGAACGCCGCGAGGAAACGGAGCGGTGAATGAGTAGTCAGGATCAGGATGAAGTGGAGTATACCAACGAGAGCACGGAGCAGGAAGCAAGCCAGGGGCAAAGCGAAGCAGGATAAGCGGAACTGAAGCAAGGCAGAAGCAGGCTGGAGCAAGGCAGCAGTGGGGCCAGGAATCCAAGAAGAATAACAAGCACTGAGGAAGAGAACACGGCAGGTATAAATGGACAGGGGGCGGAGCTAACTCCGACTGACCAGGCCGCGATAGGCTCTCCCACTCCTGAGCCTGCCACCCTGGTTGGTGGGAGCCGGTGTCAGGCTAAGAGGTCTGGCCTCAGGTGTCGACTGATTAATCCCGGGAGTATACACAGACGTAGTACCTGGCAGATCCTTTACAGTACTCCCCCTTTTATGAGGGGCCACCGGACCCTTACTAAGAGGACCCGGTTTAGTGGGGAAGAGAAGGTGGAACCTCCTGATCAATACCCCAGCGTGAACATCACGAGCAGGTACCCAAGTCCTCTCCTCCGTCCCGTATCCTCTCCAATGGACCAGGTACTGGAGGGAGCCCTGGATCATCCTACTGTCCATAATCTTGGCCACCTCGAATTCCACCCCCTCAGGGGTGAGAATGGGAACAGGAGGTTTCCTTGAGGGGGACCAGGACGGGGAGCAGCGTTTAAGGAGGGAGGCATGGAAGACGTCATGTATGCGAAAGGATGGGGGCAGCTCCAGACGGAAGGATACAGGGTTGAGGACTTCAATGATCTTATAAGGTCCAAAAAATCGGGGAGCAAACTTCCTGGACGGGACCTTAAGGCGCAAGTTCCTGGACGACAACCAGACCAGATCCCCGACGACAAACCGGGGGTTAGCAGAACGTCTACTATCAGCCTGAATCTTTTGTACGCTCTGGGACACCTCTAGGTCCTTCTGAACCTGTGCCCAGACTGTGCACAGTTCCCGATGAACTTCCTCTACCTCGGGATTATTGGAACAACCAGGAGAAACGGAGGAGAACCTTGGGTTAAACCCGAAATTACAGAAAAACGGGGAGACCCCTGACGAGTTACTGACCCGGTTATTCAGGGAAAATTCGGCAAGGGGAAGGAATGAGACCCAATCAAATTGACAGTCAGAGATGAAACACCTTAAATATTGTTGCAGGGATTGGTTAGTCCTTTCCGTTTGGCCATTAGTTTCGGGATGGAAGGCGGAGGAGAAGGACAGATCAATCTCCAACTTTTTACAAAAAGCTCTCCAAAATAAGGAAACAAATTGTACCCCTCTGTCAGAAACGATATTGACTGGGGCCCCATGGAGACGCAGGATGTGTTTAACAAACAAACGTCTTGGCGTTAGGTAGTTTCTTAAGGGGCACAAAGTGGCACATCTTGCTGAAGCGGTCTACTACCACCCACACCACCGACTTGCCCTGAGATAGAGGCAAATCGGTGATAAAATCCATGGAGATATGGGTCCAAGGTCTCTGGGGAATGGGCAAGGAACGTAGTAAGCCCGCAGGTCGGGACCTAGGGGTCTTGGACCTAGCACAAACCTCACAAGCGGCGACGTAAGCCCTAACGTCTTTAGGCAACCCAGGCCACCAATAGTTTCTGGTAATGAGGTGTTTGGTACCCAAGATGCCAGGATGACCAGATAGTGCGGAGTCATGGTTTTCCCTGAGTACCCTTAGCCGGTATTGCAGGGGGACAAACAGTTTGTCCCCAGGGAGGTTCCCGGGAGCTGAACCTTGATCAGCCGTGATGTCAGAAGCTAAATCAGAATCAGTGGCAGAAACGATTATACCAGGGGGTAAAATACAAGCAGGATCCTTCTCGGAAGGAGGATTGGCCATGAAACTACGTGACAGTGCATCAGCCTTAATATTTTTGGACCCAGCCCTATAGGTAACCAAGAAATTAAATCTGGTAAAGAATAGTGCCCAACGAGCTTGTCTAGGGTCTCAAAAGCCTGGACGGCCTCAGGGGGCCAATGGAGGACATCAGCACCCTTGCGAGTAAGGTCCGTAAGAGGCTTAGCGACGACCGAGAAGTTGGCAATAAATCTCCTGTAATAGTTAGCGAACCCCAAAAAACACTGTAGCGCCTTCAGGGAGGCAGGTTGGACCCATTCCGCCACAGCCTGAACCTTGGCAGGGTCCATGCGGAATTCATGAGGAGTGAGGATTTGACCTAAAAATGGTATCTCCTGTACCCCAAACACACATTTTTCGGTCTTCGCAAACAGATTATTTTCCTGGAGGACCTGGAGGACCTTCCTGACATGCTCCACGTGGGAGGACCAGTCCTTGGAAAACACCAGTATGTCATCAAGGTACACTACAAGAAAATTACACAGGTAATCTCTCAGGATTTCATTAATAAAATTCTGGAAGACGGCAGGGGCATTACACAACCCAAAGGGCATGACCAGGTATTCGAAATGACCTTCGGGTGTGTTGAACGCAGTTTTCCACTCATCCCACTCTTTGATGCGGATAAGGTTATATGCCCCCCGTAGATCGAACTTAGAAAACCATTGGGCCCCCTGAACCTGATTAAAAAGATCCGGAATCAAAGGAAGGGAATACTGGTTCCTTACGGTGACCTTATTCAGGTTCCGATAATCAATGCACGGCCTAAGACCACCATCCTTCTTCCCCACGAAGAAGAAGCCAGCACCTACAGGAGAAGTCGAGGGGCGAATGAAACCCTTGGCCAGGAATTCTTGGATATACTCCCTCATAGCTTCACGTTCAGGACATGAAAGAATAAATATCCTACCCTTAGGAAGCTTGGCACCAGGCACCAAATCGATGGCGCAATCGTAATCTCTATGAGGGGGCAACACCTCGGAGGCCTCCTTAGAAAACACATCAGCGAAGTCCTGAACAAACTCAGGAAGCGTGTTTACCTCCTCCCGGGGAGAAATAGAGTTAACCGAAAGACATGACATCAGGCATTCACTACCCCATTTGGTGAGATCCCCAGTATTCCAATCAAACGTTCAGCTTCACGTTCAGGACATGAAAGATTAAATATCCTACCCTTAGGAAGCTTGGCACCAGGCACCAAATCGATGGCGCAATCGTAATCTCTATGAGGGGGCAACACCTCGGAGGCCTCCTTAGAAAACACATCAGCGAAGTCCTGAACAAACTCAGGAAGCGTGTTTACCTCCTCCCGGGGAGAAATAGAGTTAACCGAAAGACATGACATCAGGCATTCACTACCCCATTTGGTGAGATCCCCAGTATTCCAATCAAACGTGCAGCTGCAACCAGGGAAGACCTAATACCAGATCGGACGATAATCCCTGCATCACCAGTACAGAGCACTGCTCCAAATGCATGGAGCCAACAAGGAGTTCAAAAACAGGAGTATGCTGCGTAAAATAACCATTAGCAAGAGGAGTGGAGTCGATACCCACTACCGGGATAGGATAAGGCAAATCAATAAAAGGCATTTTTAGAGACATAGCAAATTCCACAGACATGATATTAGCAGATGAGCCAGAATCCACGAAGGCACTGCCCGTGGCAGACCGGCCAGCAAACGAGACCTGAAAGGGAAGCAAAATTTTATTGCGTTTCATATTAACGGGAAATACCTGTGCGCCCAAGTGACCTCCCCGATTATCACTTAGGCGCTGTTTATTCTTGCGCCTGGGACAGGTGTTCAGTAGATGGTTGTCGTCCCCACAATAGAAGCAGAGACCATTCTTCCTGCGAAACTCTCTACGTTGTCGAGGGGACATGGAGGCCCCGAGTTGCATAGGTACCTCCGAGTCCTCCGTGGAAGAGCGAGGAGACGGGACCTCGGGGGGAATCGCAGGGAAGTCAGAGGGGAACACATTGAAACGTTCAAGCTGACGTTCCCTGAGACGTCGGTCAAGTCGTACTGCTAGGGCCATAACCTGGTCTAGGGAGTCAGAAGAGGGGTAGCTAACCAGCAGATCCTTCAGGGCGTCAGATAATCCTAACCTAAACTGACACCTTAGGGCCGGGTCGTTCCACCGAGAAGCTACACACCACTTTCTAAAATCAGAACAGTATTCCTCAACAGGTCTCCTACCCTGACGTAAGGTCACCAGCTGACTCTCGGCTAAGGCAGTCCTGTCAGTCTCGTCGTAAATGAGTCCGAGGGCAGAGAAAAAACGATCAACGGAGGAAAGTTCAGGGGCGTCAGGAGCCAAGGAGAAGGCCCACTCTTGGGGCCCTTCCTGGAGTCGGGATATAACGATACCCACCCGCTGGTTCTCGGAACCTGAGGAGTGAGGTTTTAGGCGGAAATAAAGTCTGCAACTCTCCCGGAAAGAGAGAAAAGTCTTACGGTCCCCTGAGGACCAGTCAGGTAACTTGAGGTCAGGTTCTAGAGGTGAGGTGAGGGGTACTACTAAGGCAGCGTCACCCTGGTTGACCCTCTGAACCAGGGCCTGGACCTGTAGGGAGAGGCCCTGCATCTGCTGGGTCAGGGTCTCAAGGGGGTCCATTATAGCGTCAGCGTAGGAGAAATGGTAGACTAGGTATGGGCTTGTTATTATGTAATGGCAGGAAGGAGGTGAAGGGAACAAGTGAGCCCTAATCTACCCACCGGCTTTCCCCGCCTACTTGCAACGACCCGCCCTAGGCGACGGGGTACAACTTGGTGGCGGTCCCTACGCTGTCTAAGTGCAAGGGAGTACAAACAGGGAACACGCAAGGGAAGGGGCAGTAGCCCACGGAACGCCGCGAGGAAACGGAGCGGTGAATGAGTAGTCAGGATCAGGATGAAGTGGAGTATACCAACGAGAGCACGGAGCAGGAAGCAAGCCAGAGGCAAAGCGAAGCAGGATAAGCGGAACTGAAGCAAGGCAGAAGCACGGCAGAAGCAGGCTGGAGCAAGGCAGCAGTGGGGCCAGGAATCCAAGAAGAATAACAAGCACTGAGGAAGAGAACATGGCAGGTATAAATGGACAGGGGGCGGAGCTAACTCCGACTGACCAGGCCGCGATAGGCTCTCCCACTCCTGAGCCTGCCACCCTGGTTGGTGGGAGCCGGTGTCAGTCTAAGAGGTCTGGCCTCAGGTGTCGACTGATTAATCCCGGGAGTATACACAGACGTAGTACCTGGCAGATCCTTTACAATTAGATACAGTGGCTCAGCAGACAGTATCACACATGATAGGATTAGATATAGGGCCCAGCTCGCTGACATTGCGGCTCCAGCGCTGGACCCAGGAAAGGTAAGTATAAGAATTGCTTTGCTTTTTTATGTGTTACTAATTATTTTTGTGTGTTTGTGTTTTTTTACAAGTTTGGTTGTTGGACTACATCGAATTCGAGGAGTACTTCGATAACAGCATTTTTTTTTATTCTCAATAAAATGGATAATGAGGGTTGTGTGGGATTTTTATTTCAATAAAATATTTTTCCTATGTCTTTGTATTTGTCTAAACTTTATTATTAACACCTTAGTAATGGCCGCTGGCTGATTGACAGTGTTCATTACTAAGGTGGGCTTAATGTTAGACATGAAGAGGCTAACACTAGCCCCCATTATTACTCCGGTACCCACCGCCACCAGGGGTACCGTGAAGAGCTGGGTACGATCCAGTACCCGACCATCTGCAGTGCTGGTCGGGCACTGGGGCAGCCGCAGGCTGGTATTATTAGGCTGGGAAAGCCCAAAAACAGTGGCGCTTCCCACCCTGGTAATGCTAGACTGCTGCTACTATGTTGGATCTCACTGGTTATAAAAATGGGGGAACCACACATCATTCTTTCCAATTATTTGTTTATTTTTTAAATGACATGGGGTCGCCCCCCCCCCCCCCCCCCAATTTTTCATAACCAGCCAGATACAACATAGCAGCAGCAGCCTAGCATTACCAGGGTGGGAAGGGCCTCTGTGTTTGGCCTTTCCCAGCCTATTAATGCCAGCCTGCGGCCGCCCCAGTGCCCGGCCATCACTACAGATGTTTGGGTACTGGATTGTACCCAGCTCTTCCCCCCCACCCATGGTGGCGGTGGCTACCTGAGGAAATAATGGGGGTTAGTGTTGGCCTCTGCTCCGGCTAACACTAAGCCCCGCCTTAATAATGGATGCTGTCAATCAGCCAGCAGCTATTAATAAGGCAGTAGTAATAAAGTTTTAAAAAAATACAAAGACATAGAAAAAACAGGTTTATTGAAATAAAAAAAACCCACACAACCCTCATTAACAATTTTATTGATAATAGTAAAAAGCCGTCATAGAAGTAGTCCTCGAATCCGACATAGTCCAACCACCGAACCTTTAAAAAACCACAAAAAACAAACAAAACAGTAGGCTGCGCTATTGGTTGCGTCAAGAACAATTGAACCCTGTCACAACGGTGACAAACGGAAACCTTTAGCAACGTTTCCGTCACCATGGAGATCAATGGTGAGGGAAATGGAAGCTGAGGTTTCAGTTTGCTGTTCCGTTGAGGGCTTACCTGACAGAAACCTCTGACGGAACCCGTCAACGGAAGGGCAATGCTGATGTGAACACAGCCTAATACATATGGTAGGCTTAGATACAGGGCCCAAGTGCATGTGTGATACTGTTTGTTGGACCCTGTATCTAAGCCTAAGGTAGGCTTAGATACAGAGTCCAGCAGACAGTAATCTTATACAGTATAAGATTACTGTCTGCTGGGGCCCTGCATCTAAGCCTACCTTAAAAGGGGTTGTCCAGTCCCTAAACATTGATGGCCTATCCTCAGGATAGGCCATCAATAGTTGATGGGTCGGGGTCTGACTTCCCTTACTTGCTCACACTATGAATAGTTGACACGTCCTTGTCGGCGATTCAGTGTGAGAAAGTGACCGGAATAAAGGTGAAGTAGCGCTCGTATGAGCGCTGCACCCCCTTCAAAACAGCTGATAGGCGGGGGACCCGGGAGTTGGACCCCGACCCATCAGCTCCAGCACAGACAGTGGTATTAAACTTACCCTCCTCTTCGGAAACAGCGGAGGTCCTGACTCTAAGGCTGGGTTCACACATGGCGGAATTTCACTTAAATTCCGCTGCGGACACTCCGCAGCGTTAATCCGCAGCGGAGCCGTTTCTGCATTGACTTCCACTTCTATTTAGAAGTGTTCGTTTAGACGATGCGTAACATTCCGCTGCGGAGCATAGGCTGCGGAGCGGAATTTGGTGTCCGCAGCATGCTCTGTCTGTTGCGGAGCAGTGGCGGACTCATGGCGGAATTTCTCCATTGACTTCAATGGAGATTCTAAGTTCCGCAATGAAGTCCGCAGCTGTCATGCACATGTTATGTGTGCTGCGGATGCGTCTTGCTTTTTTGCCATGACATTTCTTCATTCTGGCTGGACCTATGTATTTCTAGGTCTACAGCCAGACTGAGGAAGTCAATGGGGCTCCCGTAATGACGGGAGCGTTGCTAGGAGACGTCTGTAAATAGTCACTGTCCAGGGTGCTGAAAGAGTTAAGCGATCGGCAGTAACTGTTTCTGCACCCTGGACAGTGACTACCGATCACAATATACAGCAACCTGTAAAAAAATATAAGTTCATACTTACCGAGAACTCCCTGCTTCTGTCTCCAGTCCGGCCTCCCAGGATGACGTTTCAGTCTAAGTGACGGCTGCAGCCAATCACAGGCCAAGCACAGGCTGCAGCGGTCACATGGACTGGCGCGTCATCCAGGGAGGTCGGGCTGGATGCCGAAAGAGGGACGCGTCACCAAGACAACGGCCGGTAAGTATGAAATTCGTTTACTTTCACTAGGGAAAGTGCTGTCCCTTCTCTCTATCCTGCACTGATAGGGAGAAGGGAAGCACTTTTCCCGCAGTCCGCAGCAGCTAGTCCGCATCAATTTACTGCACATTTTGTGCAGATCCGCAGCAGAATCTGCAACGCAGATTCTGTGCGGCATTGATGCGGACAGTTGCGGAGGAAATCCGCCACGTGTGGTCATGCCCTAACCAGCGTCGCGATGTTATGCACAGCGCATAGCGTTGTGACATCATGCGCTGCGCACAGCGCTGTGACATCAGCACCGCCACATCGCTCCGGGAAGGAGGAATGTTAGTGTCACGATGCGGGGTGTGAACCCACTGGGCCGTACCGTGTAGCGGGATGGCAGCTGGCCAAACAGGCATGTTACAGAGTCTATAGTCCAGAAAGGTTACCTGAGGCAATGTAGACAGTAGCAAGGCAGGCTTGGCTAGGACCAGGCGGCAGGTAGACGTCAGGCGTGGAGTAGCAGAGCAGGCGTGGAAATGCAGCACGGCATGACAACAGCTCAGTACGGCAGTAGATCAGGATAGTACTGGATAGCACGGGAAACAGGATACAGGTACGGGGAACACTGGGAAGCTGGAAGACACTTAGGAGACCATTTTCAAGACAGACTTTGGGAAACAACAATAACGCTCAGGCGAGGATCAGAAGGGCAGTGGCCTTCTTATAGTCCAGGACATACACTCCTCTTTACAACTCCCACTTGGTCAAAAGTTAAAAAACGCCCAGTTAGGCATTAAGAAACTAATTAGCATAAATCTAAAATTGCTCATAACTTTCTCAAAAATGATTGTTTTTCAAAATAAAAAACACTGTTGTTATCTACATTACAGCGCCGATCCGATTATGTAGGAGATAGGGCACTTATAATGTAGTGACAGAGCCTCTTTAAGGCCTGGCAAGCACCTATAAAAGAGACCGGATGATTTAAGGACTGTTCAAACATCCATACAGAAGGGAAGTTCTAAGCGTTGGCAGGGGCAACACCTCAAGTCAATTTATCATTCTAATGGAAATTGTGGAAGTCTATCCGGTCAAGGGACCAGGATGTTGACCAGAGGGAAGCTCTCGTGTCCACCTCTAGGGGGCCTAGGGCCTTCTAAGTGGATAAAGCTATGATGGCAGTAGAGAAAACTTCTTGAATATGGTCCATGTTTCCTTTGGATGAGCTACACTTAAGTAGTGAGGTCCTCCTCCAAGATTATATGGCTATCACCAAAAAACCGTCCAGGTTATTGTACTTGCTCAGTCAGGTCAAATCTCCAAGTCAGCGCCCGAAGGGCCTACTCTGTTGAGCAGGACCAGTAGCGCAATTCATTACAGACCGCAGAAGTGCACAGCAAGCTGTTGCACTCCAGCTGTTGTGGAACTCCCAGCATTTCCTGACTGCCAAAGACTTTATTTTTAATAAAGTAAAAAAGACCTATCCTACAGCTAAGCTAAATATGGCGGTCTAGGCTGTAAGTGCCTGCTCTCGTCAGATCGTAGAAGTTGCTCAGCTTGAATCCTCACAAGTACCTGCGTGGGAGAGCAGGCTGGGAATCCGTGCCTAGTTACATTGACTTATGGAAATTTTCAGGGCTCACCAAAAATGGATTCTAACAGATCCAAGTTGATATAAATGCTGGAGTTACATGTGATGATATAAATTTTACCCCTGACTACCTGAGTGATACTATCCCAACAGGTAAGGTTGTCAGACAGGACTATGGCCCTCTGTAGGGGAGAAAAAGAAAAGAATGCACGGCGCCACCATAGTGCAGATAAAATAATGTTTAAAGGAAAAAAATAAAACGTGAGGTATAATCTCACCTATAAGAGTTGTGCTTGGCCAGGCACAACTCTGATGCGTGCATGGGTAAATATGGAAATAGCTGCTGCCAAGGTAAGATCTGGGAACAGGGATTGTTACCGCCAGAATAGGTGAGAAAAAGACCAAAATTGGACCTATAATGGCGCTGCTAAGATGAAGTTTAAAACAACGAAGTATATAAATAAATAAATATGTTTTATTAATAGATAGGCTACGCGTTACAACATCGAACTGATGTCTTCATCAGGCCAAGCCAATTTGACCCCTGACTACCTGAGTGATACTATCCCAACAGGTAAGGTTGTCAGACAGGACTATGGCCCTATCCAACACTGGCAGACACTCTCTAGCTTAAACTCTGAGTCGCAGGTAATGCTTCCATGTACAACATCTGTGAGTTAACGTCAATAGACTCTTAGGGTCCAAGCTGACTTAAGGTTTAGAGAGCTTCTCTAAGAAGAAGGCAGAATCATTACCACAGTCAATTCAGGTAGTTCAACGTGAAACTCCCTCTGACATCACAGAAGTCAATACCAAGACAGACCAAGGTTCCCTAGAAGGGAATTAACCCCTTCCCGCACCTTGGTGTAAATGCACGTCCAGGTGAGCAGTAACTTTGCGCACCTGGGCGTGCAGTTACGTCCGCGCTTTAACAGTTAACCTCCGCGCGGCGCTACACCGCAGCGGCTGTTAACTGTGCAGGGCGTCCGCCCTGCTCTCCCCGTTGCCGATCGGCGGCCTGTCGCCGCTGAAATCGGCAATTAACCCCTTCGGTGCGGTGGTCGATTGCGATCACCACATTGAAGAGGTTTACAGCGGATCGGCAGCCCCCCACATGTATTTGCGGGGGCTGGCAATCCTTATCACGGCAACCAGAGGCCAGAAAATGGCCTCCGGGCTGCCATGTATGGAAGCCTCGGAGGAGCAGCCTCCGGCCTGGTCCTCCGATGCTTCCTGTCAGTGTGACCGTTACGTCACAATGACAGTTAGAACACATTACACTTTAAAAAGTGTAAAAATAAAAGTTAGAAGTGACATAAACAAAGAATGCTTTTTTCCCTATAATAAGTCTTTTATTATAGGAAAAAAATTAACACGTTAAAAAAAGTACACATATTTGGTATCACCGCGTTCGTAACGACCCCAACTATAAAACTGTAATATTATTTTTCCCGCACGGTGAACACCGCGAAAAAAATAAACGAAAAACAGTGCCCGAATCACAATTTTTTTGTTACCAACCCTCCCAAAATATACAATAAAAAGTGATCAAAAAGTCACATGTATGCCAAAATGGTACCGATACAAACTACAACCCGTCCCGCAAAACACAAGCCCTTACACCGCTTTTTTGACTGAAAAATAAAAAAGTTATGGCTCTCAGAATATGGTGACACAAAAAATAATTAATTTTATAAATAAGTGATTTTATTGCACAAACGCTGCAAAACATAAAAAAATTATATACATATGGTATCGGCGTAATCGTATCGACCCGCAGAATAAAGTAAAATGGTCATTTATAGCCCAGGGTGAAGGCCATAAAAAAAAAGAATAAAAAACATTGTCAGAATTGATGGTTTTTGGTCACCTTGCTTGGCAAAAAATAGAATAAAACGTGATCAAAAAAATTTCTGGTACCCCAAAATGGTACCAATGAAAGCTACAGTTTGTCCCACAACAAATAAGCCCTCACACAGCTCCGGTGGAGAAAAAATAAAAAAGTTCTGGCTCTCAGAATATGGCGATGCAAAATATGCAGTGTTCCAAAAGCAGATAAGATCGGGCGCCATTTATCAGTGCGACACCGGCCACATATCTGCGGATTATTATTTATTTACTGCATTATTATACCCTCTTATTATACCCTGATGTACCCCGCACAGGTAACATATGCCCCCACATTATAAACTGAAACACCAGTAAAACCCCAAACAGAACAACTACCAAGCAAAATCTGAACTCCAAAAGCCAAATGGCGCTCCCTCCCTTCTGAGCCCTGCAGCGTGCCTAAACACCAGTTTATGTCCACATATATGGCATCGCCATACCCGGGAGAACCCGGTTAATATTTTATGAGGTATTTGTCTTCAGTGACACAAACTGGACATAACATGTAGTGCACTTAAAGAGGCTCTGTCACCAGATTTTGCAACCCCTATCTCCTATTGCAGCAGATCGGCGCTGCAATGGAGATAAGAGTAACGTTTTTTATTTTTAAAAAACGAGCATTTTTGGCCAAGTTATTTCCGTTTTTATATTTATGTAAATGAGGCTTTCTAAAGTACAACTGGGCGTGTATTGTGTTCGTTACATCGGGGCGTTTTTACTTCTTTTAATAGCTGGGCGTTGTGTATAGAAGTATCAACCACTTCTCTACACAACGCCCAGCTTCTGGCAGTGCACAGACACAGTGTGTTCTCGAGAGATCACGCTGTGACGTCACTCACTTCCTGCCCCAGGTCCTGCATCGTGTCGGACCAGCGAGGACACATCGGCACCAGAGGCTACATTTGATTCTGCAGCAGCATCGGCGTTTGCAGTTCATTACCCCATATGGGGTATTGCTATAATCGGGAGAAATTGCTTTACATATGTTGAGGTGTTTTTTCTCTTTTATTCCTTGAAAAAATTTCCACGTTTTTTCAGAAAAAAAGTAGAGTTTCATCTTCACATACTAATTCAAATAAATTTAGCAAAAAAACTGTGTGTTCAAAATGCTAACTATACCCCTGACGGGTGTAGTTTCCAAAATGAGGTCACTTTTGGGGGTCTTTATTGTTTTGGCCACACAAGACCTCTTCAAACCTGACATGGTGCCTAAAATATATGCTAAAAAAAAGGAGGCCCCAAAATCCCCTAGGTGCTCCTTTGCTTCTGAGGCCTGTATTTCAGTAAATTAGCGCACTAGGGCCACATGTAGGATATTTCTAAAAACTGCAATAAAACGTGAAAGTTACATTTCTCGGGTAAAACCTTCTGTGGTATAGAACAAAATGTATTACAAATGAATTATGTAAAAAAAAAATGAAATTTGTAACTTTCACCTCTACTTTGCTTTAATTCCTGTGAAACGCCTAAAGGGTTAATACACTTTCTGAATGCTGTTTTGAATACTTTGAGGGGTGCAGTTTTCAAAATGGGGTGATTTATGGGGACTTTCTAATATATAAGCCCCTCAAAGCCACTTCAGAACTGAACTGGTCCTTGTAAAATTCGCCTTTTGAAATTTTCTTGAAAATATGAGAAATCGCTGCTAAAGTTCTAAATCATGTAACGTCCTAAAAAAATAAAAGAATGTTCAAAAAACGATGCAAATATAAAGTAGATATATGGGGGATGTTAACTAGTAACTATTTTGTGTTGTATTACTATCTGTTTTACAAGCAGATACATTTAAATTTAGAAAAATGTGAATTTTTGCAAATTTTCTCCAAATCTTGGTGTTTTTTACAAATAAATATTGAATTTATGAACCAAATTTTTTCACTAATATAAAGTACAATATGTCACAAGAAAACAATCTCAGAATCGCTTGGATAGGTAAAAGCATTCCGGAGTTATTACCACATAAATTGACACATGTTAGATTTGAAAAATCGGCTTCGTCCTGAAGGCCAAAAAGGCTCAGTCCTGAAGGGGTTAAGAGGCTCCATAGCCCTTAACAAAGTCAATCAGGATGACCGAGCAGTCTAGGGCTCTGCGTTAAGTTGGATTTCCCCCTGGAGGCGGCATTTCTGATTCCACTTCTGACACCATAAGAACTAAACTCTGACACCGGATCCCTTCCTGTAGGGGGCGCCTCCAATTCTCTTCTAAAGCTGGCACGGTATAATGCTTCCTATGGTTGAAGATTAGGCAGTCCGGCTTTTCAATACACTTCCTCTGGAAGCATTTCCTGTACTGCTCCTTTACATCAGATCCTGGATGTCTCCTTTCTACAATTCCTAGGAGGAAAGGTATCAACATCCTATTTTTCAGAAAGAAGAAAAGTAAAATAGGAGACAATTACATCCATGGAAATGAGATGTCATGGCCTCCCTAGTCTTGAAGGATGCATGCCTTCATATAGAGATTTTCTGAGAGGCAGAAAAAATGCAAAGTACGGCGGTGTATATATGAGGTAGTGTCAAGCTCCCTGCAATTCACAGCTGTTTTCTTCAGGATCTCTTCGGTTCCTCACACCTTTTCTAAGGTGGTGACCGCAATATCTGACTGTAGCAACACAGGGGATACCTGTGGTTCCATACCTGGATGATTCATTTGATGCGCCAACTTCAAACTACTGTCCAGTAATTCCAACGCTGTTGGTTAATAAATTGGGAAAGTCAGACATTGGTCCAGCAAGCACAAGGATGTTCTTAGGCTTTGTCATAAATTCCCAGGAGATATTCCCCCTTCCGCCTGCTTGGCAGGAGAGAATATTGACAGTGGAGGGGCTTATTTTCATGTCAGCAGCTGCAGAGGCAGTTCTTAGGGCCTTAGGACACTGGTGACCCCTCCAGAGATAGATCCAGAACCGAAAAGGTAATACAACCCGGAGTGGTTGAACAATAGGCGCACCCTGTCATTCCAAACTCATGAATCCATCGGATGTGGAAACATCTTAGGGACGTGAGATGCCTGGTCCAGAGAATTGGATCTTGTTGATTACAGATGCATCTCTAGGGAATACTCCTAGAGTTGCAGACAGACTGGGCCTCAAAGAGTCCCCTCTAGAGCTCTGTGTCCTTGATCCTAAAGGAACTCAAAGAGGCAGGGTGATACCTGATCAGAACCCCTTCTCAAGAAGGTGGGAAAGATCTTGATGTGGACAGAGTTGAATCTACCCATCCTCTGCTGTATATATGCAAGGCTCTGACTGAGTCAAAGGCTAACAGTCTGGGAGCAATGTCTCTGAATCTAGAGATCTTCAAGCAGATCACCAGGATGTGGAAAGTGCCAGAGATCGATCTCATGGCCAACAGGTTCAGCGCCAAGGTGGAAAAATACTCTCCCTTTGTCTGGGCGACAATCCCTTGGAAGTGGATGCCCTGCCCATCCCAAGGAGGATCAGGCTGGCCCACGTTTTCCCTCCAGTTTCCTTGATACCCAGGGTATTGATGAAAATCAGGCAAGACCAGGCCACGGTAAAAGCCATCATACCGTTTTGGCCACAGAGGTAATGGTATTCCCACCTAATTCAAATGAGTCGAGGGTGTTGCTGGAGACTTTCCCCAGTGCAGAACTCAGGGCACTCAACTCTGCCAGGACCTGAAGACATTTAACCTGACAGCCTGAAGGTTGACCAGCCCCTTTAGAAGCTAAAGTGCTCTCCAATCAATTCATGAAGACGTACCCACAGTCCAGGTCTGGAACTAGCAAGAAGACTTACACAAGGGGAGAATTGATTGTTTCAGCTTTAGATTGCATTTAAGGAGTGGATAGTTGCAACCCGTGGCTTAACAACATTCTACACTTCCAGCAGGAAGGATTCGGGAAAGGACTGAGTCTATCGACCTGGAAGGTCCAAAATTGAGTTCAGGACGCATTTTGGGTAAGATCCTTGTCACAAGAGCCCTTAGTGAAAAGGTTCCTGAAACGGTCTGCTAAATGAGACCTGTTATCCTCAGACCTATTGCAAAAGGAGACTTTGAATTAGTCCTATGAAGTTTATGATCAACTACCTCTAAACCTCGGGAAGAGGTCCCACATAATTACCTATCCTAGGAGGTTATATCCTTCTGGTCATAATCAAGGGCGGACAAAGGCGGTGGAGAGCCCCATGTAGGGGTGGGGTGTGTGGGACCCCATACTCTCCAATGGTTTACCATGGCACACTAGGTTGTGTCATTCCAACGGTGCACCAGCAACTGTGAGCATGGTTTCGGTCCCTCAATTATATTATATTGGGCTCCTGTGGATCGGAACGGTTTTCACATGAGGGGTGTCCGCCCCTAACCATAACATCTGGCAGAACAGGGGAACCTCAAGCCTTGTCATCAGTGGATCCATACATCAGATTCCTCCAGGACAGGGTCTTGCTGAAGCTACTACCAAACTTCACTCCAAAGTTCCTAATTTGTAACCTGAAATCAGATCAACTCCCTTCCAGTGTTCTGGCACGTGTCCTTCTCTCATGAGGAACATAATCTCTATTCCTAGATCTCTGCTGTTGTCTTGATATCTAGTTGGCTTGGAGTAAGAGATTAGGAAGATTGATAATTTATTGTTTCTGTAAAGAAACAAAGACTTAAAATCCACTAAATCTACCCTGGGTAGATGAAGTGTAGAGGTCAGTCGTCTGGCTTACACTGTTAGATCTCCAATTCACCTCATTTAGTCTAAAACTACTCGACTAGAGCAGTGACCACCTCTTGGGCTGAATAAAGTCTGATCCTGCTGGATCAAATTTACTGTGCAGCTTGGAGTTCGCACTTAATATTTATCAATCATTATAGGCTGAATTTTGGTTCTCTGAAGAGATGGCTCTTGAGCAGTCAATCTTGGGTTCCACCAGTCAAGAGGGCCCTCCCTATGGGGTTTCTTCTTGCTATTTCCCCATTATTGTGCTGCTGCAGGACGGAAGGGAAGAAAAGATTTCTAACGTTAATCAGTTTTCCCTCAGCAGCAGGACAAGCTTCCCGCCCTAATTAAGCCTACTACTTTATAATAAACACATGGTAGGAGGAGCTAGATGTCCTTATGTAGGGAGGAGACTCTAGTTGATTAGTTTAATTAAATTAAAAATTCCATCTGTCCTACTAGTTCACAGGGGCAGAGGTGCCCCATTATTGTGGTGCTGCTGCTAGGACTAAGGGAAAACAGATTAACGTTAGAAATCTACTCTTACCATATACTTACTGGTCCCCAGCGTCTTCTGGTCGGTGCCACTTCCCTCCTCTCCATTTCTGCCTCCCACATCACCGGCGCTCACCTCCTGTTTCTCTTGCCAGTGTTCCTAGTGTGCTTGTGCGCACTGACTCTTCTCCCCTTATAGGGCCAACGCAGGCCAAAATTACACCCGGCTTCCCCTATATAAAAGGGGCCCTCCTACATTGCTCCATGCCTGAGCAAATAGGTACTTACTTTTACTTGCTAGTGGTAAACTCCTGAAACATATATTTGATTATCCGTTACTGATTTTGCCTGAAATTGACCTCGCTTGCCTGCCACCTGCTCTGACCAATTGCCTGGTTACCCTGGTGACCATATGCCGCCTGTCCTGACCTCTGGCTTTGCTAAATGTGAGTGAACCTCTGCCACCTGTCCTGACCAACGCTGATACTAGACCCTGTATCTTCCCTGTTATTGTACCTCGCCTGTCGATGTCGGCCATTGTCAACGGAGACTACTCTGGGGGCAGCGACCCGGGTACACTAGTCCACATCTCAATACGGAGGTTAAAGGCTGAACACCTAGCTATCCCTTAGTCTTCGCTCCCCAGTTTAGTCCCATGCCAAATCCATTGGCAGCACAGTGGTTCCACACTATCTTCTGTAGGCCCCGTGACAGTCACTACTTATAAAGGCCTCGTGACACTATCTACTTAACTTTCCTGAACGGCTATTGTGAGTTTATCTTAAATAACTTTCTGGTTTCATAGGCCCCATGCACACGGCCATGCCCTTAATCACGGCCCGTGATTGCGGGCACGGACGGCCGCCCGCAAATTCGGGCCGTGCTCCCATACAAAGTATGGGAGCACGGCCCGTAAAATGCAAAAGAACGGACATGTTCCATAATTTTCAGAACATTTCTACGGCACGGACACCCATCCGTAGCGATACAGAAAGGTATCCGTGGCCAATAGAACTGAATGGGTTCGTAATTGAGGACCGTATTATGGTCCGCAATTACCAACAATTTTTACGGTCGTGTGCATGGGGCCTTAGATGACAGATTAAATACATTTTATTTCATCAGGTTTATGTTATTTGCTATTGTTATCATGTTTGTCCTCCAATGTATTTTGCCAATTATTTTGTGATGAGACAGTATCAGGAAATAAACATCAGCATACTCAGGGAGTCTATAATTCTGTTCCTAAAATTTGTCCCTTTTCCCTCATGCACAGCTGGGTTTGTACATTGGCGTGTGGTGATAAAAGCACCACAATTCAATGATGCATGAATAATTGATTAATGACATTAGCAGTAGACAATTCGATTTACTGTGAACCAAGCGAGCTGTTTATCACTGGAATAATAGTGAGTATAAAACACAATAGTTTTATGTAGAAGAAGCAAATCTTTCAATCAATGGTGAATTAAAGAACAACTTTCTTAAAGGCTCAGGTCAAACTATGAAAATTATATAATAATTAAAGGGTTCAATTTGTGGCAAGGGGAAAATATCCAGGAGCTTCTGCCATAGCAACACCACCACATTTAATTTACTATATAATTATTCCCAGCAGCTCATAGACAGTAAAATTTAATTTTATTCCCAACTGCGTCTGTCCTACCCCATCTGGGATGATTGTCCAGCAATGATGACCCTACTCTACCCTCAGTCACTATGTTATTTGGGCACTATGTTTGTGTTGTTTAGGCTCCATGTAGCACCCTTATTTGAGTAACGCATAATGGTATTATTTAGACACTATATGGTGATAGTTTGAGGACAGAACAGCACTGTTATTTGGGCACTTTATGACTACTATTATAATACTGTATAGCAGAATTATTTTGTCATTACATAGCCCTTTTATGTGAGCATTGTGTGTCACTGTATTTGATTATTATATGGCACTATGCAAGTGTCGTATAGCAGTATTATTTGGACATTTTATGATGCTGTTATTTGTGCACATACTGTATGTCTTGCTCATCGGCCTCCACAGACCATAAAGGGGTTTTCCCATCTTAGACATTTATGGCATATCCACATATTCTACCTATCAGAAGAATGGGAACCCTGAATCCCCATTCCACTAGGAGAGGCGGCTGCTTGTTCCAGGCAGAGAATGTAAGAAGCGGCCGTACTGCTGACTGCAAGGAGTGAGGGGAGGCCGACATGACAGGATAGGAGGGAACAGGTGAGGAAAGGGTTAAGGTTACGTGCAGGGAATGAAGGGGAGGGGATTGGAAGTGAGGAGGGAGGGGGAGTAGGTCTCGGGCTTCCCGCTGTTTTCCTCAGTGCGAGGGAGACAGTGAGAAGTGAGACATCACAGGAGTCCCGCCCACCCGCCCTTTTTTATTTTACAGATTTTGGAAGGAGAAGTGTGGGTATTGAATGGTGGTTATTGCCTGGTGTAATTGGTGGTGTTTGCATTGTCACGGTGGCTGGCGGGGGGAGTCCTTGAGGTTGGTCAGTAAAACTGGTGGGGGGGTCGCATCAGGGGTATGCGTCCCCCAAAAATAGGTGGAAGGCTTCTTAGGGTGTTACCCCTTTGAAGTGCTTTATGGAAAAGCCATCTGCAAGAAGGTGCCTTCGAGCCGGTTTACGGCTGGAGGTAAAACAAGTGGTGGTGGCAGATGGCTACGTTTTTTATAAGTCGTGGTAACCTCAAGGGCTTCCCCTGGTCAATTATAAGGTGTTATTTATATTGACCCTGTTAAGGGTTTGGTATGTGTATTCTGGTAGAATTTCCAATGTTTGGGAATTCTAAGTTATTTAAAGTTTGGGTTATAAAATTTTCTAATTTTATAAAATTTATAATAAACGGCTGCTGTGGCCATTAAAATCCAACCTGGTGTCGTGTGTTATTATTCTAAAAGGGTAAGGAATAATTATGGATCACTCGACTCTACTTATCCAAGTCATGGAAAGCCTTTCTCGATTCACGTTTCTGTAATGGAAACAGGCAAGCTTTTTTACAGACGCATAGTCTGGTGGTTTGGGGTTCAGAGAACCCCTGTCCTCCTCATTGGTTTGAGGTTGTATCCTACCTATAAGTTACTTATAGCACATCCCGTACATATGTCATAAATATCTGAGGTGGGAATACTCCTTTAAATTGACCCTGAAGCACACTATACCGTACATTCTATAGCTGAAGGAATATTATTCGTTTTGTGACAGTTTCAAATAGTTAAATCTAGATTTCAAATTAAGGTCATGATTTTATGAAGAAATATAGTTTGAGATGGAGATGCAAAGATGTTTGCATCAGTCCCGTTTAAACAAGTGGTACAGTCCTCTGTATACCTCTTTGGGTATAACATGAGGTTTTCACTCTCCCCTACAAGCAAATATCTTGATATACATGAAAATTTGATGCACCAAACATTTTGTACAATGACTAGACTTTATTTGGTGACACAATAATAGCCATTTAAATTAAGTTTATATACCATCCTGTTTGAGCAATATCTAAGAGGGGGTGTCTACATATAGACCAGGGGTCTCAAACACGGGCAGGTAAATGGGCCGCTCATAGAAATAAATGTGAAGTTGACGGGCTGCATTACTTTCAAATTTGATACAATACAAAATTACTGTTAATCAATTAGTTATTTGAACTACTATAATAATACTACATTACTATAACAATACTACATTACTATAATAATACTATATTACTATAATAATACTACATTACTATTATACTACATTACTATAACAATACTACATTACTATAACAATACTACATTACTATAATAATACTACATTACTATAATACTATATTACTATAACAATACTACATTACTATAACAATAATAATACATTACTATAACAATACTACATTACTATAATAATACTACATTACTATAACAATACTGCATTACTATAATAATACTACATTACTATAACAATACTATATTACTATAATAATACTACATTACTATAACAGTACTACATTATTATAATACTACATTACTATAACAATACTACATTACTATAATACTACATTACTATAACTATACTGCATTACTATAATAATACTACATTACTATAACAATACTACATTACTATAATAATACTACATTACTATAATACTATATTACTAGAACAATACTACATTACTATAACAATAATAATACATTACTATAACAATACTACATTACTATAATAATACTACATTACTATAACAATACTGCATTACTATAATAATACTACATTACTATAACAATACTATATTACTATAATAATACTACATTACTATAACAGTACTACATTATTATAATACTACATTACTATAACAATACTACATTACTATAATACTACATTACTATAACTATACTGCATTACTATAATAATACTACATTACTATTATACTACATTACTATAACAATACTACATTACTATAATACTACATTACTATAACAATACTACATTACTATAATACTACATTACTATAACAATACTACATTACTATAATACTACATTACTATAACAATACTACATTACTATAATACTACATTACTATAACAATACTACATTACTATAATACTACATTACTATAATACTACATTACTATAATACTACATTACTATAATAATACTACATTACTATAATAACACTACTACATTACTATAACATTACTAAATTACTATAACAATACTACATTACTATAATACTACATTACTATAATAATACTGCTAGGTTTTAACTTACTGGAAATTTGCGCGTTTACTCGACGTGCTTATTTTAACAATCCAGTTTTCCACTTTAAGTGTTGCTAAATGCAGTCTGGCTGCTTAATTGGCAGCATTTTGCAGACACAAGAATGCCAAGATTGGGCAGCCCCTTTTTAGATACTGCCACAGTGCCCTCCGTAGATACTACCACAGTGCCCTCTGTAGATAATGCAACAGTTCCCTCTGTAGATAATGCCACATTGCCCTCTGTTGATAATGCCACAGTGCCCACTGTAGATGTTGCCACACACACCCCTTGTAGATAATGACACACACACATACACACACACACACACACACACACACATACCCTATAGATAGTACCACATCCCCCTTTTAGGAGTGGAACCACCAGCCAGAGCATTGCTGACACACTGGCCTGGGATTCCTCTGCTGTAGATAATGCCTCACACACACCACCCTGTTGAAAGCTCTACACACCCCCTCCATGTATATAGCTCCATTGAGGCTCCCTCCTCGACCGGAATCCCCGATCATAGCATTGCCGACTCTGGCCAGAAATTCCTCTGCTGGAGGAACCCTGTTATCACATCAGGGGCTACCTCTAGGAGCGGAATCTCTGGCCAGAATCTCCGGCATTTTTCTGGCCGGGATTCCGGTCGAGGAGGGAGCCCCAATGGAGCTACCTACATGGAGGGGGTGTGTAGCGCGGTCAATAGGGTGGGGTGTGTGGGGCTGTATCTACAGCAGAGGAATCCCAGGCCAGTGCGTTGGCAGCGCTCTGGCTGGGGATTCCGGTCCTGGAGGGTGCCCCAATGGAGCTATCTACAGGGAGGGGGGTGTAGCGCTGTAAAAAAAAAGGGGTGTGTGGGGCTCTATCTACAGGGGAGGTTGCACTACAGGGGACTGTCGGGCCACTGCTCACCTACCACTAATGTGTCAGCAGCGCGGGAAAAAGACTGACGTCATGAAGGAGCGCTGGATCACTCCTTCTTCCATCGGCTCTCTCCTCTCCCACGTGTTTGAGACCCCTGATATAGACTTACCAATATTCTAAAAAGAAGCTTGGAGATACCTGGTAGGTTAATGAGTTCTTTATGGTTCTTGTATTCTTCTCGGTGCGCATCTCTATAGCGATATTAAAAACATAAAGCACAGTAAAAAGCCTTATGCAATAAAACTCATCCTGTATCTGGAACGATTTGTTCAGTTTTGTATGCTAGGCTATAAAATCAGCACAGCAGCAGTATAATTCTACATGCAAACAGTTAATACATTCAAACATTTATTTACAGTTTTCCTTCCTTCCTATTTATTCTTCTGTGAAGTATTTAGTGACTATGACTGTGCTTCTGTAATTAAATTAATTTCTAAGAAGATGAGAAACCATTAAGGGGATATAAATATTAGATAGGGAAGCATTCAAATTTGCTTTATCTAAAAAGAACAGTAGTTATGTGCTTGTTGTAGCTGAGAACACAGACAGATTTTTTAATATATCAATGTTTTTAGACATTTCTGAATATGTCTGGATCATAAAACTCATCCAACCCCTTGCCTTTCCATCCGCCAAAATATTAAAAAAAGTAGCTCCACAATTTTCTAATGCTCTGAACAGAATTTCGACACAATACACACACACACACACACATATATATATTTATATATATATATATATATATATATATATATATATATATATATACACACACACACAGTGTATAGTGTGTGTGCGCGCGTGCGTGTGTGTGTGTGTGTGTGTGTGTGTGTGTGTGTGTGTGTGTGTGTGTGTGTATACATATATATATATATATATATATGTGTGTGTGTGTGTGTGAGGGTATACAGCTAGAGGACACTGGAGGGCAGCCCAAAAACAGGGTAGAACAGGACCCTGGTCTCGCCCATCTTGAGCCATACCATCCCGAGCCGACAGGTGCTCTGTCAAAAGAGGACCAGCATCCACAAGGAATTTGATTGAGCTCAGTGAGATATATTATTTGCCCTAAGACATTAGTTAGGGTTCAAGAAATTAAAATTCTAAAATTTCTCTCATTCCTCCCTATATCTCAAACTTAATCTTTCTAATATTGAGCTTCTTCTGTTTTCTTCATCATCTTCTTTACCTAAGCTCCATATCTGTCTGTAAAACCATCATCGTCCCTGGACATTAGGCCTACTGTTTTGGAGATATACTCGACTTTATCCTTTCTTCCTCACATTAATCCATTGCAAAATCCTGTCACCTTCCCCTAAAAAACATCTCTTGTATCCATCCCTACCTCATCATTGACATTGCTAAATTACTAATCTAGGCCCTAATTTCTTGCCTCGACTACTGTAATTCACTACTGACTGGCATTCCACTAAACAACTTCAATCCATCATGAACACATCAGCCAGGTTATTTTCTATGTCTAGGTGTAGCGCTGACAGTCTCAGACCGTCGGCATCTCGCCCATCCCAGCGACCGTCAGTCTGTATATATAGATGTAGCCAAGTTTATCTTGACTCTGATAACTTCATGCAGCATGATATCACAAAACAAAAGCCATTGAAAAGCCATTGAAATAGTCCACATTAGAATTCGAAATTAGAGCGATCTGAGCGACTTCAAACGAGGCATGGTCAATGGCGGTAGACTAGCCTGGGCCAGTATTTCAAAAATTGACAACCTCGTGGGGATTTCTTGAGCAAAGGTGTCAATATTATACAGAAACTGGTGTGATTGAGGAAAAACATTTAGAGAAAGGGAATCCTATGGACATTAACAACTCGTCGACAACACAAGGGGCTGGGCCCCTGGACAATTGGCACCATATACCCATTGTATTACTCCTCTTATTCTATTTTGATTCTAGGCTCTTATGGGGAAGGACAAATCTCCTTGTGTCTCATTGTTTGTTCATTTGTATTAATTAGATGTCATGTTACTCGTTTGTTATTTCCCTAATTGTAAAGTGATGTGAAATATGTTGGCGCTATATAAATAGAGATTATTATTATAGTTGAAGTAGCAGTTACAATATATAAAGCAGATCCAGGGAATCAAGTTTTGACACTCGCTCAGCAAATACTAGTTCTGTTTGTGCCACAAATGGTGACATGCATGTACGAACAAAGCAGTTATATAAAACAATAAAGCTATGTTCAAAAAGAGCAGTTTTAGCACCAGGAATGGATCCTAAAAGAAGAAAAAGTACAAATAAAAGATTAAGGCCCTGTTCACACATTGCGGATTCTGTCAGAATTTACACATCTAAATCTGGACAGTATCCACTGCAATTCTGCAGGTAATACACTACACTTACAAATAATTCTGCACGGATTAATAAATGTGCTATGGATTTTATAATCCGCAGCATGTTTATTCTTTACATAGATTCCACAATAAAAAGCTACAGATTAGCCCAACTGAAGTCCATGTGCGAATTTGAAAATATCTATTGAAAATCTGCGGCAAAAGCTTCAACCACATATTTTACTTCTGCAAATCCTGACCGTGTGAACAAGGCCTTATATTTTTTTCTGTATACACACATTCTTTGGCTAAGAAAAATGCATCAAAAACTGGCAATATAATAGAATGGGAAACACATGACGTGTAAAGAGTTCAGCTCACCGTGAAGTCTGTTCGTAGGTCCTTAGAATTCACTAGGTTACGGTGTAAGGTGAGAGTCGGTAATCAGGTAGTAAATGAAGCATACTGATACTTGTAGTTCTCTAGCATCTGATCAAGTTAAAAGCAAGGAAGTTTACTTCATCATTTAAAAAAAAGAATGGAGTGCACTCCCAGAGAAAACTCTGCTTACGCGTTTCAAAACTGTTTTTTGTTCTGATTCATAGCTAATTGGGGCATGAAACACTTAGGGGATTTAAGTGGTGTAAGAACTTCTCCTCTAAACATCATTCCTAATCCGCATTGCACCTGACACATCAAAAAAACAGTATGTCTATTTAGTGTGCATATAGCATACCTCCCAACTGTCCCGAATTCAGCGGGACAGTCCCAGATGGTGGTATGCCCCGATTTCAACTGCACCTGCGTCATCATGCCTGTCTGCACCAAGACACTCATAGCACAGAGCGGAGGAGCAGAGGGATCTCTTCCACTCGTTATGGGAATGGGTCTAGGTAAGTATTTATTTTATTATTTTTTTATTAGGCACTATGGGGCATTATACTGTATGGTGGGACCTGCTAAGGGGGCATTATACTGTATGGGGGCCCCTGCTTAGTGGACATTATACTATATGGGGGCACCTGCTAAGGAGGCATTTTACTGTATGAGGGCAGCTAAGGGGAAATTATACTGTACGCGGGAAGCAATGGGGGCATTATACTGTTTGGGGCAGCTAAGGGGGTATTATACTGTATGGGGCACCTGCTAAGGGGGCAGTATACTGTATGGCAGCTAAAGGGACATTATACTGTATGAGGCAGCTATGGAGGCATTATACTGTATGGGGCAGCTAAGGAGGAATTATACTGTATGGGGGCAGCTATGGGGGGCATTATACTGTATTGGGCAACTTGAAGTTGAAGGTGACCTTCTATGTCACGTGCGACGATGGCAGGAACAATGTTAAAAACAACACCTAGAGCAGTGCCGAGAACGGGAACGACCTGTATGACTAGTGTCCCTGGAGCTCACACATGAGGCACGCTCGATATTCTCAGCCAGCACATAAGCGGGCCCAATCCTGGAGGTATAACTAGCGAAGCATTGGGAAGAGGGGGAGGGGTTGCCTCACCATAGATGCCTCTTGTTCGCAGGGGAAGAAATCTTCAACGCTGCCCCCCAATGAGCACTCTCCTCTGTCGCAAAGTGGGGGAGGGGAGGTTTCGTGCCAGTCTCCGGTGGAAGTTGCTTGGGGGTGGAGCTGCGGTGCCCTGCCCGATGGTCCGCTTTCAGCAGCCGCTCTGAAAGCTGGGGGAAGGGGAGCCCCCCCTTGGCAGCAGTGAAAGCCACATGTGCTGTGGCTTGTAGGGCCATGCTCCTCACGGCCGCTGGGCGAGGCCTCGCGCGGCCCAGGCCGATGGGAGATGCTAAGCCGGGTGAGAGAGGAATGTAATCCGGGATGTGCTCTGCCCATGTGCCGACTGTCTGGCCGATGCGGAGCGAACTCTATGACTGTTGGAGGGGGACAGATGCACTGGCGGCCTGGAGCAGCGAGCAGAGCGCCGTGCGGGGAGTGTGCTAGGCAAAGAGGACGCCGGTGCCATAGTCTCATTGAGGCGAGACTGCAGCCAGACGGAGCCCTCGTCCTGGAGGCGGAGACAGATAATCTCCTCTAAATACTTGCCGGTTCATTGTAAGGTAAGTAACTCACGGTTAATTGTCCATGACAAGTGATGGCCAAAAGAGGGAGATGTCTTCCCGCCCTTACCTTATAAACCAAGGCAGGGAGGAGGGGGGTAAACCCGCCCATGCCCCCCTAAGAACGCCTTGTAGGAGGGTACCCTATGATCCTATAGGCTACCCCACTAAAGGGAAAAAAGGGGGGGTAAATAAGACATTCCCTAGCCCTACTGCAACTAGATTAACCCCTTCCATGCCCCACAGTCATAGGCCCACCCGCTAATAAGCCTGAGGGCCTGAAAGGACTCGAGTCTATTGAGGGATACGTGAAAATGCACAAAAATAGGACATGTCCTATTTTTTTACAGGCCCTTCACTCGGTCCGTTAAAGCAACGACCATGTGAATAACCCCATATAAATACATGCAGCCGTGTGACGGCCATTAAAAAAAACGACGATTAACACATTAGTCTGAATAAGCCCTAACTCATGTGAATGGGGTTTGTCAAAACCCCATGAACATGGAGCAGAAAAAAAATCTGCATGGAATTTAGGATGTGCTGCTGATTTATAACCCCTTAACGCAATATCACGTAACTGTACGTGATAAGGGTTAGGTATGTATGGGAAGTATAGTATACGGGCTGAGCTCGCTCCATACACAGCGGGTGACGGCTGTGTTACGCAGTCGACCCCCTACTGCAACGGGCAGAATCAAAGATCACTTTGATTCCGCCCGTTTCACACCTTAAGTGCCGCGATCAATCACGACTGCGGCATTGAAAGTGTTAGAATCAAGGGGCACACCCTGAAACAAGCCATCGCCCCCCCGTGGCACAATCGGCTATTAACAACAGTTGTTTTAGCAGCCTGGGGGCCTGATGGAAGCCCCCAGGTCTGCCATCATTGTACTTCTTTCATGGCGGTTCATAACAAATTAAACAGAGTATCTGAATATAGCGCAACATCTACAAACCATATTGCACATATGATGTCTCCAGGCAACATGTCAGAAATAGAGTGTGTCATTTAGGCGAGTCACTAAGTCTAATAAATGAGGTCTTTCAACAAAGAGACCAGATAAGCAACCGATGGGGGGACCCACCACCTAAAAAAACCACAGCTTTTAAAACCATGGGACCTAACCCGACAGAACATATACATCAAGCGTATGAAGTGTGACTAACAGGTGTATGTCTTGTATTGTTCAAATCCCGCCATGGTTTCCATAATTTCAAGAATTTGGCATGAGTACCCTTCTCCCAACTAGAGAGTTCCTCCAACAGAGCAATTTGGTGAATTTTCTCAAATCATTGTTCTAAAGATGGAGGAGTCGGTGATCTCCACTTCAGAGAAGCTTAGCAGCGGTTATCAAAATCGCGGGGAGATTATTTTTGGAAGGGATCAACTCCGACGTTGGGAGCCGAAACGGGATAAGCTCAGGAGAGAGGGAGATAGACTTGGAACAAATTAAATTTCCACGATGTAAAACATCTCTCCAGAATGGTTTGATAACAGTACAGTTCCACCAAATATGTGACATCGTTCCTCATTCAGAATAACACCTCCAACAGGTATCGTCCAGAGAGTAACCCATTAATTTAAGCTGATACGGGGTTTTATACCACCTTGTCATGGTCTTATAAGAATTCTCTTGGATTCTAATGCATCTCGAAAACCCATGCGAGTTTGCTAAGATTCTGGAGGTCTCCGCTGGTGTAAATCTGCTGTCTAGTTCCCTCTCCCAAGCTGCTATAAAGGATGGTGTAACTGAGTTATCATTGGAGAGCAATAATCTATAAATTTTGGAGATCAGGCCCTTAGGTAGCTGAGAAGCTACCAATATTGATCGAGTCATTCCCACAAATCTTCTACATATGCGCTGGAAGGACAATGTATGCAAAAAGGGTACCCTATTAGTCTCAATCGTAGATAACAAGGAAACCAATGTAGGTATTTGCGTGGGGTTCCTGAGGTGGGGAGAAATAGTACAGTTCATTAGCTTCGACCAGGGGAGTAATAAAGATGTAGGTTGATGTGTAACATAAGCTGGGAGTAGACTGAGTGGCATTAATGGGGACGGGCAACTATAAGCTTGTGACAATGCCATAAAGTCTTGTACAGCTGCAACAGTTCCCCTGGCAGTCAAGCTACAAAGAGGGTGGCTAGGCTTAACCTCTGACCAAAGATGAATAATACCTTCGTTACCTAATAAATATCTCTCCAATTGTAAGTGAGGGGAATCGTCTGTCCGATGTACCAATGTGAGCCACCTTGACAAATGATTTGCTCTATAGTAGTTCCAGACATCAGGCAGGCCGCAACCACCTAATGTCCTATGGTATCTAAGTCGTTGAAAGGCTATTCTAGGGCGTTTACCATTCCAAACAAAACTGGAAAACATAGAGTTAAGGCGAGTAAAAAAGGAACTAGGTAATTTCATGGGGACCACTAAGAGTGTGTAGAGAATCTGAGGTAAGATATATGTTTTAATAATATTTTTTCTCCCCAGCCAGGAATAGTTTTATTTTTTTAAAAGTGGTAAAACATAAAACAAAACATATAAATTTGGTATCGCCGTAATTGTATCAACGTGTAGTTCTTATTCTCGTGCGGATCTGCTACACGCTTGTGGCACATCTGCGTCAGATATCAAAGGGTAAGCCCCTGATTTTTGCTGTGGAAAAACACATTGAACTTTGATGTCAACGTAAGAATGGAGCATTAGTTCTCCTTACATCCTCACAAGCGCTTCCCCCTCCCTTAAAGCCCCCTTCACATCATGTTGTTGCCCTAAGTTTATCATGTACGTCAGGAAATCTCCTAACGTACAGTATAAACAACGTAGACGATAATTCACAGCGCTCGATTATGTCCTTGTAGCCTTATTTTTGAAGGATGGAATAGCGTAGTAGACTTTGTTATTCCAGAGTCCCCAGGCAGCATCACGAGTGCTCTACCCGTGGATATTTTCCCTGTGAAAGCTCCTGACATCACTGTCCATATATGTAAAGTGACGTCAGGGGATTCTCCGGGGCCGGAATCCCTGGCCAGAGCGTTGTCGAAGCTCCGGCCGTGTACTCAGGCTTTGCAAAGCTTCGGACGTCACTTTACATATATGGACATCAGGAACAGCACCATAGTCCCTGGGCAGAGCGCTAGTAGAAGCTCCAGCCCTGTTCATGGACAGTGACTTCAGGAGTATCCCCTCGGCCATTCCCCGGGTGACGTATGCCATACAGTCAGATAAGTTTTGGCTAAATAGATCAATTGCTAGAGCATTAACCGGTCACTGTCTGCACCATGGTTTTAATCACTGTAATTGACATCAGCACCAAAATCAGTTCATGCGTATAACGTACAAACGTGAGTGCCACACTTTCCGTTGTCCACCCCCGGTAATGGAGGGGGGGCCCAGACATCTTGGCTGTACGGGGCCCAGAAATTCCTGATGGTGGCCCTGCACTGAAGGGCAGCCCAAAAACAGGGTAGAACAGGACCCTGGTCTCGCCCATCTTGAGCCATACCATCCCAAGCCGAAAGGTGGTCTGTCCCAAGAGGACCAGCATCCACAAGGAATTTGCTTGAGCTCAGTGAGATATATTATTTGCCCTTAGACATTAGTTAGGTTTCAAGAAATTAAAATTCTAAAATTTCTCTCATTCCTCCCTATATCTCAAACTTAATCTTTCTAATATTGAGCTTCTTCTGTTTTCTTCATCATCTTCTTTACTTAAGCTCCATATCTGTCCGTAACACCATCATCGTCTCTGGACATTAGGCCTTCTGTCTTCGAGATATACTCGACTTTATCCTTTCTTGCTCACATTAATCCATTGCAAAATCCGGTCACCTTTTCCTAAAAAACATCTCTTGTATCCATCCCTACCTCATCATTGCCATTGCTAAATTACTAATCTAGGCCCTAATTTCTTGACTCGACTACTGTAATTCACTACTGACTGGCATTCCACTAAACAACTTCAATCCATCATGAACACAGCAGCAGGTTAATTTTGATGTCTAGGTGTAGCGCTGACAGCCGCGGACTGTCGGCATCTCCCCCATCCCAGCGGCTGTCAGTCTGTATGTGTAGATGTAGCCAAGTTTATCTTGAATCTGATAACTTCATGCAGCATGATATCACACAACAAAAGCCATTGAAAAGCCATTGAAATAGTCCACATTAGAATTCGAAATTAGAGCGATCTGAGCGACTTCAATTCAATGTACGAAGCTAGGAGTCCCTGCCTCTGCGTGGAACTACTGTCCCGTACTGTAATCATGATTACAGTACGGGACAGTTTTCCTGCAGCGAGGCAGGGACTCCTAGCATCGTACATAACTATGATGCTAGGAGCCCGGCTCCCTGCACTGTGTTCGGTCCGGGTCTTCCGGCCGAAATACGTTCCGTACATTACGGACGTAACATGGCCGTGTGAACCCAGCCTAAAAGTTAAGAGACCTAGAAGGGGGAGGAAATTAGAAGAAGACTTTACTCACCACGGAGGCGTTCCGGATACCGACGTTGGAAACAAGAATCCCACATGGTCTAAACCTGAAGACCAATCTCATGTATATTTACTAATTTTGTTTTTCTTCTACTAGTCCCTAGTAGGAATTATATCAGAGAGTTTTTGATAGCACATTTTTATTTCCGTTATTATTACGTCTATATACACACTAAATAGACATACTGGTCTTTCAGTGTGTCAGGTACAACGCATTAGGAATGACGTTAAATGGATGAGTTTCCCCCCACTTAAATTACCTGGTTGTTCCATGTCTCAGTTAGATATGTCTACGAATGGCAAAGAGGTTCAAAATGTGTAAGCAGAGGTTTCTTTGGGAGTGCACTCCATTATTCTTTTAAATGATGAATTAAACTATTTTGATGTTAACGTGATCGGATTCTGGAGAGCTACAAGTACAATTTTGCAAAAAAAAATTGTACAGAGTGGGCAGGCATCAATTTTGACATTTACAGCACTTAAATACACAAATTTAGCCTTAGATGTTCTCCTGTGAACTCTCTTCAGTCTCTTTTCCACTAAGCACATTTATGGGACCACCACAACTGGGACCGCCACTGACCCCCATTACTGCATGCAAATGCAGTGTATAAAAAGAAGCGTCATGTCAAATCTTGTCACCTTTTATGCATCGTGTACTGCATTTAAATCAACAGGAGTCAAAAACACAATAAAAAGCCTCTAAAAAAGATTTAAATACACATAAAACTTTCATATTTATGGAAAAACAGCTTAAAAATGCATGTGTTTTGACGTACATTACGCAACCTTTTTTTTTTTTTTAATCCTCCGAATTACCCCCTTGTGAACAAAGCCGAATTTATTGATTTACTGGCTACCACAACATTTGACAGCTCAACCCTAGTTCACTTTATCCCAATTGCTTAATCTATGTAATAATTAATTAATTTGGTATAACAAATTTTATATCACAGGTCTGTTTTGCATTTCATTATTAGGTAATTTGTCTATAGAACAAATATGGGATATATGTAATTTACCGTAGACACAAAAAAACCAAGCAAAAGCCTTAATAAATTCTTCCCTGCTTTATTGAATGAGAATATTAAAATAGGACTTGTTCGGCTTCTTTCACACTACCATAAGTATACATTTACCTCTCTTCTGCAAACTGCACTTTTGTATCCGTTCAAAAAAACGGAAACCTAGTGGACAGAGACAAACGGAAAGCAACTGAAACAAAAGAATTACCATTGAAATCAATGGTAATTCTAATGGAACCGTTGCTTTCCGTTTAATCTTTCGATCCCCTATTCCTCTGACGGAAGAGAGGTAAACATATACTTACAGTAGTGTGAACTTAGCATTAGAATGTAACTTAATATTTAATTACAACGCAAACATAGCAGTAATAACAGGTTTGAGTATGAAGAATAAGCATAAGATTATCTTCTATTTTTAAATATATTTAAGGTGAAATTCCACCTGTTAACAGCATTTCACAGTCAAAATAGAAATAAAAACGTTATAAATATTTTGGTTTGCGCTTTTTGTATGATGTCAAGTTTGTTTTTGTTGTGTTCTTCACTCATGTACACCATGTTCAAAATTCTGCTTATCTGATTGGAACCAAACAGCAGTTGAGCTTCATAAGAATACAACATCTGGGACCCTTAACCCGTTAGTGACCGGCCCATCGTGTTTCTACGTCGGTCACTAACGGGCCTTATTCCGATGCCATACTTTTTACGTCGCGGCATCGGAATAAGTTTACAGAGCAGGGAGCTGTCAAATCTCCCTGCTCTCAGCTGCCAGAGGTAGCTGAGGGCTGGGAGCGTCCCTGCTCTGCCGTGTGAGATCGATATTAGTATCGATCTCACACGTTTAACCCCTCAGATGCGGTGCTCAATAGCGAGCACCGCATCTGAGTGGTTTTGGAGAGCGGGAGGGAGCTCCCCCACCGACACCCGGCGATACGATCGCCGAGTGTCTGTGTCTCTAATGGCATCCGGGGGTCTAATAAAGGCCCCCAGGCTGCCTGGAGTGAATGCCTGCTAGATCAAACGGACAGGCAGTATTGCAGTGTATTATAAATGCTATCGCAGAATCGCATATTATAGTCCCCTAATGGGACTAGTAAAAAAGTGAAAAAAAAGTTTAATAAAGTTAATTTAAAAAAAAATGTGAAAAAAATGAAAACCCCAGCTTTTCCCCTTACAAAATGCTTTACTATTAAAAAAAACAAAATAAAGTTAAAAAGTTACACATATTTGGTATCGCCGCGTCCGTAACGACCCCGACTATAAAGATATTGCATTATTTAACCGGTGAACGGTGTAAAAAAAATAATAAAAAACTATGGAAAAATTGCTGTTTCCTGTGAATACTGACTTTAAAAAAATGTAATAAAAAGTGATCAAAAAGTCGCATCTACTCCAAAATGGTACCAATAAAAACTACAAGTCGTCCCGCAAAAAAAAAGCCCTCATACAACCGCATCGGCGAAAAAATAAAAACGTTACGGCTCTTCAAATATGGAGACACAAAAACAAATAATTTAGAAGAAAAAGCGTTTTTACTGTGTAAAATAGTAAAACATACAAAAACTATACAAATTTGGTATCGTTGCAATCATAACAACCCGCTGAATAAAGTTATTGTGTAATTTATACCACACGGTAAACGGCGTAGATTTAAGATGCAAAAAAGAGTGGCGAAATTTCAGATTTTTTTTTATTCCCCCCCAAAAAAAAGTTAATAAAAGTTAATCAATAAATAATATGTACCTCAAAATGGTGCTATTAAAAAATACAACGTGTCCCGCAAAAAACAAGACCTTATACAGCTATGTCAACGCAAAAATAAGAAGGTTATAGCTCTTGGAATGCGACGATTGAAAAACGTAAAAAATAGCTTGGTCATTAAGGTCCAAAATAGGCTGGTCATTAAGGGGTTAAAGAAGGGTGTGAGGAATTATAGAAGGAACATGGAAAAGAGATAGGACGAACACGCATCAAGTTCTCCTGCCCCAGATGGTTGGAGTGGTAGTTTTATCGCACACCAGAAGGTAGACCCATTTTAATTTTTGCAATGGAGCACATCATATATATGTACACCCCTGGTTGGTTATTCCCACCTTACACATTTGGCATATTCAGCTCTGGGACACGCACCTCTGGAAGTGGAGGTGACCCAATCCCATCTAGCCTGGTTAATGCTCTGGTGGAAAGCCCTCTCCAAAGTTTCCTGTGGAGTTTATGGAAGCAGCTGGGCAATCGGTATCGGCTGTTTCCATAACTCCCACTGGAATCAATGTAGAGAGCAATGCACATGCGTGACCACCTCTCCATTCACCTCTTGGAGTCGGTGGCCCACAACGGACTCACCAGGAGTAACGGGGGCCGGGTGACCCCAGTTCTCAAGATAGGTGCAGGTCCTAGAGCTGGAGACCGCATCTATCAGACATTTATAGTATGACCTGTGTATATGCAATAAATGTCTAAGGTGAGAATACTTCTTTAAGCACAAATTCCTATTTTGGCTTTCATTCTCTTAAATGGCAAAAATAGAGTTGACTTGATATTGACAAAGCCATGAACATATTACCTATGGTTAACACATTTCATATTCTTCAATTTTATTTTACCCATATTTCTGAATAATATTTTTATCATTTTATGACAAATGTTACATGTGAAATCACAGAAAAAAAAAGCATGTAAATTACCATTACCAAGTGCTTTCACCTGACATCCATGATTTGTTCATGTGCTTCAGAGTTCATTATCTATTTTCCAGTCTCTTGGTACAATTATAGTTTCAGTAGTGTGCAAACACCAGACTCATTCAGGGTAATTCACTATCCTGAAAGTTTGACATTTCAGTCATTCTGGAAAATATAATTTAGAGGGCTTGTCTAGAAGGAAAGTGATTTGTATGCATTGTCCTAGCGTGATAGACGGTGCATATTGATGGCCATGGAAATTAGAAACACAAGAGCAAGCAATATTGAATTTGTTTAATCTAGGAACTAAGAAAGTTCCTCACTGCTTCAGTCAATAACATTCTACAGACCAAGAAAAAGTAAATAGACAGTACTCATAAAGGTTTATAGTGAAAAAAGAGGGTGCTTTATTGACCCCAAAAGTGCAACGTTTCGGCTCACACAACCTGAGCCTTTCTCAAGCCGCTTGAGAAATCATAAACTAAATAACAGTATGCAATGTCAATCAGCTGCTTCAAGGGCCAGCAAGATATTGTCGTGTATTAAAAGAGGCATGGACTCACGGGACAGAGATATAATATTACCACTTTCCAAAGCATTAGTAAGGCTAGTGGCGTAAGTACCGCTATAGCAGCCGTAGCGGCTGCTACGGGGCCCGCAGCATGAGGGGGCCCATGCCCCCCGCCGGCACGGCCCCCCCTCCCATGGCTGGAGGCTCCGCTAGCAGCTGCTATGACTGCTACAGCGCGACGCCACTGAATGGGTTGTTCCTACAAAAGACATGCATCCCCTATCCACAGGATAGGGGATACATCTGTGACCGATGGGACGCCCAGCGATAAGGAGAATGTGGGACCGAAAGTCCCTCGAAGTTCTCCATGACAATCCTCGGACTTCCGGGGTCTGTCTGCAGCTCCATAGAAATTACTTGTGCAACTGTCACGCTTGTGCGCATGCGTGGCCAGCGCTCCTTTCATTTTTATTGAACTGCGCAGACGCCGGAAGTCCGAGGTTTGTCATGGAGAACTTCGGGGGACTTTCGGTCCCCCGTTCTCCTTATCGCTGCCAGCGATCACACATGTATCCCCTATCCTGTGGATAGGGGATGCATGTCTTTTGTAGAACAAACTATAGGCCGGTTTTTTTGGGGGGGTCTGTATGGCGTTATCTACAGGGGGGGTTCTGTATGGTGTTATCTACAGGGGGGTCTGTATGGCGTTATCTACAGGGGGGACTCTGTATGGCGTTATCTACAGGGGGGACTCTGTATGGCGTTATCTACAGGGGGACTCTGTATGGCGTTATCTACAGGGGGTTCTGTATGGCGTTATCTACAGGGGGTCTTTATGGCGTTATCTACAGGGGGCTGTATGGCGTTATCTACAGGGGGACTGTATGGCGTTATCTACAGGGGGGATTTGGGGCTGTAAGACGTTATCTACAGGGGGCTGTATGGCGTTATCTACAGGGGGGGATGTATGGCGTTATCTACAGGGGGCTTCATGGCGTTATTTACAGAGGGGGTTTGGGGCTGTAAGACGTTATCTACAGGGGGCTTTAAGGCGTTATCTACAGGGGCTGTGTATGGCGCTATCTACAGGGGGCTGTGGTATGGTGCTATCTATAGGGGGCGCTGTGTGGTGGAATCTATAGGGAGACACTATCTACATGGGGTGGGTTGTGTGATAACCAGCAGAGGGGTGGCCCCAGTCAAAAGTTTGTTATGGGGCCCAGTCTTTCCTAGTTACGCCCCTGAGTGAGGCCTCATCTAGAATATGCAGTTCAGTTCTGGGCTCCAGTTCATAGAAAGGATGCCCTGGAGTTAGAAAAAATACAAAGAAGAGCAACAAAGCTAATAAGGGACATGGAGAATCTAAGTTATGAGGAAAGATTAAAATAATTAAACCTATTTAGCCTTGAAAAGAGACAACTAAGGCCCTATGCACACAAACGTAAAAACGCCCGTAATCACGGGACGTAATTACGGCCAGTAATTATGGGCCCATAGACTTCTATTGGCCACGGGTACCTCCCCGTATGCTTAAGGGAAGGTGCCCGGGCCGTTGAAAAATATAGAACATGTCCTATTTTAGGCCGTAATTACGGCACGGGCAGGCCCATAGAAGTCTATGGGGCTCCCGTAATTACGGGTGACTACGTGTGTGCACCCGTAATTACGGGAGCGTTGCTAGGCGACGTCAGTGGATAGTCACTGTCCAGGGTGCTGAAAGAGTTAACTGATCGGCAGTAAGTCTTTCAGCACCCTGGACAGTGACTTTTTATCACAATATAAATCAACGTGTAAAAAAAATAGAAGTCCATACTTACCCAGAACTCACTGCTTCTTCCTCCAGTCCGGCCTCCCGGGATGACGTTTCAGCCCATGTTACCTCTGCAGCCAATCACAGGCCAATCACAGGCTGCAGCGGTCACATGGACTGCCGCGTCATCCAGGGAGGTCGGGCTGGTTGTCAAGAGAGGGACGCGTCACCAAGGCAACGGCCGGGTAAGTATGAATTTCTTTTACTTTTACCACGGAAAGAGCTGCCCCTTCTCTCTATCCTGCACTGATAGAGAGAAGGGGCTGCCGATTAGTGCAGTGCAATTTTGCAGCGAAAACAAGACCGTAAATACAGGTGGAATACTGGTGACACCGGACCCGTATTTACGGACACGGGTCCGTAAATACTGGTGCAATACGGGTCGAATACGTGTGACCAAGGACCCGTATTTACGCCAGTATTTATGCCAGTATTTACGGATGGAAAAAAATATGTTCGTGTGCATGAGGCCTAAGGGGGGACGTGATTAACTTATATAAATATATGAATGGCATATACAAAAAATATGCCGAAATCCTGTTCCATGTAAAATCCTCTCAAAAAACAAGGGGGCACTGACTCCGACTGGAGAAAAAAAGGTTCAATCTGAAGAGGCGAACTGTGAATCTGTGAATCTATGGAATAGCCTACCGCAGGAGCTGGTCACAGCAGGGACAGTAGATGGCTTTAAAAAAGGCTTAGATAATTTCCTAGAACAAAAAAATATTAGCTCCTATGTGTAGAAATTTTTCCCTTCCCTTTTCCCATCCCTTGGTTGAACTTGATGGGCATGTGTCTTTTTTCAACCATACTAACTATGTAACTATGTAACTGGTTCCACGACCAAATCAATATAACGTTGACCTGTTAGTGTACCTAAAATGAAAACTAGAGGGGTCCAGCTACCATACATTATTCCATCCCACACCATAATCCCGGGAGTAGAACCGGTGTAAAGATCCCTTTTGATGACCTCTTCGTTTCGTTGCCCACGTGGTCTCTAGACCAATCTCCGGCTATCATTGCATCCGAGTCAAAAGCCGGACTCATCGTTGTAGAGCAGAGTTTCCCAACCTTTTCAGGCTCGAGGCACCCCAGGAAAAAAAAATAACTCTCAGGGCACTCCTACCAAAAATTGTTTACAAAATGACAAAAAATGGCTAAAAACAAGCACTATACTCTTAGGGTATGTTCACACAGCATTTTTTTGTAAGGCAGAAACGAAAAAATCTGCCTCAAAATTCATTAAGGTATTTTGAGGGAGATTTTGAATTGACAGCGTTGTTTAACTTTTTTTTTTGCTATGTTCTTTGCCCACATTTTTTTTAAGCCGTTGAAGCGAATGCAAAAACCGCAGACAAAAAAGCACCAAACGAGCGCCGCAGGTTTTTTCTGCCTCCTATTAATTTCAATGGGAGGTCAGAGGCGGAAACCACTCGAAGACCATCCGCCTCCCACTCACAGTAAAATAGCAATTAGCCCCCCACTCACAGCAATGACCATCAGCCCGCCACTCACAGTAATGACCATCAGCCCCCCACTCACAGTAAAATGACCATCAGCCCCCAACTCACAGTAAAATGACCATCAGCCCCCAACTCACAGTAAAATGACCATCAGCCCGCCACTCACAGTAAAATGACCATCAGCCCCCAACTCACAGTAGTGACCATCAGCCTCCAACTCACAGTAAAATGACCATCAGCCCGCCACTCACAGTAAAATGGCCATCAGCCCCCAACTCACAGTAGTGACCATCAGCCTCCAACTCACAGTAAAATGACCATCAGCCCCCCCACTCACAGTAAAATAACCATCAGCCCCCCACTCACAGTAAAATGACCATCAGCCCCCCACTCACAGTAAAATGACCATCAGCCCCCCACTGACAGTAAAATGACCATCAGCCCCCCACTCACAGTAAAATGACCATCAGCCCCCCACTCACAGTAAAATGACCATCAGCCCCCCACTCACAGTAATGACCATCAGCCCCCCCCCCACTCACAGTATAATGACCGCTCAGTAAAGTGACCATCAGCCTCATCCCCCCCCCCCCCCCCAGTAAAGTGGCCATCAGCCTCAGTCGTCCCCCTCCCCCAGTAAAGGGACCATCACAGAGAGAAAGTGTGCTTACTCATGGGGAAGGAATAAATAAGGAGGTATAAGAACAACAACTTCCAGCATGTCCAGGCTGTTATTAAGGGATATAAGAGGACATTACAGGGAGGGGGTATAAGAGGAGAGAACTACAACTCCCAGCAGGTCCAGGATGTTATGTGATATCAAAGAAAGTTTATAGGAGGAGGAGGTAGAAGAGGAGAGAACTGCAACTCCCAGCATGTCCAGGATGTTATGTGATAACGTTTACTGGAGGAGGAGGTATAAGAACAACAACTTCCAGCATGTCCAGGCTGTTATTAAGGGATATAAGAGGACATTACAGGGAGGGCGTATAAGAGGAGAGAACTACAACTCCCAGCTTGTCCAGAATGTTATATGATATCAGAGGACATTATAGGGAGGAGGTATAAGAGGAGAGGACTACAACTTCCGGCATTCCCCTGGCTCCATTTCTCACACAATTGGTAACAAACTAAAGAAAAAAAAAAGACTTGCCCTGCACAGCATGGCTCCTCTCCCTCCGTCAGACTTCTAGTGGGAAGCGGTGGGCGGTACTCGTAACACGTGCACTCGTCACGTCTGCTACAACGTCAGGGGCGGAGCTTGTAGCAAAAAAAATACCAATTTTTTTTTTGCAGTGGATGAACAGAGTATCACAGCACCCCTGGACAGTTCTCGCGGCACCCCGGTTGGGAACCACTGCTGTAGAGGATAGACCTCCATTCCAGCTTCCATTGCCGTCTTGCTTTGCACCATGATAGCCTTTGGGAGCGGTGGCATGTGGTCAATGGAACACCTGTAGCTGGACATATGGCTCATAGCCCAATGTTGTGCAAATGCCTTCTGATGGTTAGTGTCAACACTGGTTGCCGCCCTAGGCTTAGGATGTGACGTCCCAATTTCACTTGCAATACAGAATGGATCACTACGCGCAGGGGTGAACCTAGCCCGTCTGCCGCCTGAGGCGAACTATAAAAAGGCGCCCCCCCCCCCACAAATCTATCAGAGTTTTCTCATTCCTAACTTTACACATCAAACACGCAATATATAAATTTTTTAAATAGGAAAACATTTGATGTTTATTTGTTAGGCCCTGTTCACACAGAGTATTTTGACGAGTTTTAGGGCGCGGAAACCGCTCCGCAAAACTCGTCAAAAACCGGCCGAAAATGATTCCCGAGAAAGAAGGGACATGCCCTATCTTCGCACATTTACGCCTCTGACCTCCTAGTGACATCAATGGGAGGCAGAGAGAGGGTATTTCGCTGAGTTTTTTGCCCGTAGCACTCAATGGCCGTGAGCGAAAAACGCGGTGAAAATCGCGGCAAACGACGTGCAGGAAGGACAAAATCTGCCTCAAAATCCCAAAAAACTCAGTGTGAACATAGCCTTAAAGTGCTGTTTGAAGTATGGAAAATATTTAAAGAATTCTTCTTACTGCCAATCAGTGTAGTGCAAATAGTACAGTCTGCCCTGCCCCATATCTCTCCTCGGCAGCCAGTCTCATTTGTGGTGTCACTCTCTGCAATTACATTCAGGCCAGTCCAGGACGGGTCGCGCTTAGCGCTGTTTTGAAGCGGCACGTCCTGGGCTGGTTTCTTTGCTCTACCTGCTGTATTGTTGTGGTCTGCCTGTGCTGGCTCGATGCCAGTGGTGGATTCATATGATCTTTGGCCCTGGGCTGTACACAAGTTATGGGCCCACATCCTACATGTAAGTATCACCTACATGTCAAAGTACATCACATGCCACTCTGCAGACTGTCTCTTAGCCTGATCATCTGCTGCCACACTCACACTTCCCCACAGCCCCCACCACAGTAATTTACATAGATTGTAAGACCAACATTACCAATAATACCGCCATACTGCTACTGAATAATACCCCATACTGTTACTGAATAATACCTCCATACTGTTACTGAATAATACCTCCATACTGTTACTGAATAATACCTCCATACTGTTACTGAATAATACCTCCATACTGTTACTGAATAATACCTCCATACTGTTACTGAATAATACCCCCATACTGTTACTGAATAATACCGCCATACTGTTACTGAATAATACCCCCATACTGTTACTGAATAATACCCCCATACTGTTACTGAATAATACCCCCATACTGTTACTGAATAATACCTCCATACTGTTACTGAATAATACCCCCATATTGTTACTGAATAATACCTCCATTCTGTTACTGAATAATACCCCCATACTGTTACTGAATAATACCCCCATACTGTTACTGAATAATACCTCCATACTGTTACTGAATAATACCCCCATACTGTTACTGAATAATACCTCCATTCTGTTACTGAATAATACCTCCATACTGTTACTGAATAATACCCCCATACTGTTACTGAATAATACCTCCATACTGTTACTGAATAATACCACCATACTGTTACTGAATAATACTTCCATACTGTTACTGAATAATACCCCCATACTGTTACTGAATAATACCCCCATACTGTTACTGAATAATATCCCCATACTGTTACTGAATAATACCTCCATACTGTTACTGAATAATACATTTATACTGTTACTGAATAATACCCCCATACTGTTACTGAATAATACATTTATACTGTTACTGAATAATACCTCCATACTGTTACTGAATAATACCTCCATACTGTTACTGAATAATACCCCCATACTGTTACTGAATAATACCCCCATACTGTTACTGAATAATACCTCCATACAGTTACTGAATAATACCTCCATACTGTTACTGAATAATACCTCCATACTGCTACTTAATAATACCCCCATACTGTTACTGAATAATACCTCCATACTGTTACTGAATAATACCCCCATACTGTTACTGAATAATACCCCCATACTGTTACTGAATAATACCCCCATACTGTTACTGAATAATACATTTATACTGTTACTGAATAATACCCCCATACTGTTACTGAATAATACCTCCATACTGATACTGAATAATACCCCCATACTGTTACTGAATAATACCCCCATACTGTTACTGAATAATACCTCCATACTGATACTGAATAATACCCCCATACTGTTACTCAATAATACCTCCATACGGTTACTGAATAATACCTCCATACGGTTACTGAATAATACCTCCATATGTTTACTGAATAATACCTCCATACTGTTACTGAATAATACCCCCATACTGTTACTGAATAATACATTTATACTGTTACTGAATAATACCTCCATACCAATATTACCACCATATAGTGACCTTATAGAGGTAGATGCCAGTTATACACAAGATATCTGCAGACCATATAAGTGATTACAGTATAGTTATATCGAGTGACTATTGTGGAAAAGTTTTTTACATTTTTATACTGCTTTTTTTTGGTAGGTTCCGCTGGAGCGTTTGGACTACGTTGTAGATTCATTGGACTACTCCGATGATCTACTTTAAAAAAAAAAAAAAAAATGGTGAAAGAGGGTTGCATGGGGGAGTTTAGATTTCAATAAAAGTTTTTCTTGTCTGTTTTTTTTAATACTTTATTATGGCCTTAGTAATGGCTGCTGTCTGATTGAGAGCGTCCATTACTAAGAAGGGGCTTAGTGATAGCCAGTAAAAAGGCTATCACTAAGCCCTATTATTACTCCAGTTCTCACTGCCGCGAGGGGAGTACGATCCAGTACCCGACCATCTGAAGCGACGGTAAGGCAGCAGGGCGGTCACAGGCTGGTTTTACCAGGCTGCGAAGGGATAAAAAACGTGGCCCTTCCCACCCTGGGGATGCCAGGCTGCAGCTGCTTTATTGTATCTGGCTGGTTGTGAAAAATAGCGGGAACCCCACGTCTTTTTAAAAAAATAAATAGAAAAAAAATTACGTGAGATCCCCTCCATTTTTCATAACCAGCCAAATACAATAAAGCAGCAGCAGCCTAGCATTACCAGGGTGGGAAGGGCCATGGTTTTTTGCCATTCCGAGCCTGATAGTACCAGCCTGCGGCCACCCCAGTATCCGCCCTTCTCTTCAGACAGTCGGGTGCTGGATCGTACCCAGCTCTACCCGGTACTCCTGGTGGTGGTGGGTACCGGGGTAATAATATGGGTTAGTGATAGCCTTATTACTGGCTAACACTAAGCCCCTTCTTAGTAATGGACGCTCTCAATCAGACAGCAGCCATTACTAAGGCGGTAATGAAGTATTAAAAAAAGAGACATAAAGACGTTTATTTTATTGAAATGACAACTCTTCCACACAATCCACTTTAACCATTTTATTTAAAAAAAAGAAGAAATAAAGCTTAAATCAGCGAAGTAGTCCAACGAATCTACGACATAGTCCAAATGGTCCAGCGGAAACTGCAAAACAAAAATTAGCAGTATGAAAAATAAAAATAAAGCTGGCTGCCCCCACAGACATATGAATAAATAGCTACCTTCGGAAACATATTAAAATAATTAGAAAAATTAGGCCCATAAAATAAAACATATCAAATAAAAAAATAAATAATTATAACACCTTTCTTTTAAAGAGAACCTTTCACCTCCCCATACATGTACAGCTGAGTGCAGCATGTAATGGGGAGGGCCGCACAAACTCTGGGGCACTTTACATTTTTTTTCCTAGCCTCCTTCGTTATTTAGATATCGGTGCTGTAATATTTGGCGCCCGATATTTAAATAACCCCATGAACTGTCAATGGGGAGGTAATTGACAAGGGGGCGTGTAACATCGCTGTGACACTGTCCAATCAGCTACAGTCAGCGTTACAGCAAGAGCTGGAGAGAGAGCGCGTGCACGCAGCTCCGCCACCACTAAGGAACACAAGAGGAGAAGAAGAGTGTGAATTCTTCTTCTTCTGTTCCATGGCATCGGAGCTGTGCGCGCACACACGCTCTCACTCTTTAGCTCTCGGCAGACAAGGACAAGAAGACTGATCTCTCACCTGAGATCACAGTCTAGTACTTGCCTGCTGAGAGCTGAAGAGTGAGAGCGTGTGTGTGCACATGATCTCCTCTCTCCAGCTCATGCTGTTGACATTGTCCGTAGCGGATTGTGTCACAGCGATGTTACACGCCCCCTTGCCAATTACCGCCCCATTGGCAGTTTATGGGGTTATTTAAATATCGGGCGCCAAATATTACAGCACCGATATCTAAGTAAGGAAAGAGGGTAGGAAAAATTTTTTAAAGTGCCCCAGAGTTTGTGCAGCCCTGACCATTACATGCTGCACTCAAATGCAAATCTGTGGGCAGGTGAAAGATTCTCTTTAAAGTGTAACAACTTTTTTAAAAACTTTTGACATGTCAGAAGTTTTGATCAGTGGGGTCCGAACACTGAGACCCCCCACTAGTCGCTAAAACGAAGCAGCAGAAGTGCTCGGGTGAACGGTGTGCCGCTTCAATTCTGTTTGGCTTTCCTTGGAGCAGTGTACGGGCACAATAGAAAGTCTAGGAGTCCGTACACCGCTCACTCGGCTGAAAGTCGATCATAAATGAAGCGGCACAGCGCTCACCCGAGCACTTCTGCTGCTTCGTTTTAGCGATCGGTGGGGGCCTCAGTGCTCGGTCCCCCACCGATGAAAACTTCGGACATGTCAGTATGATATATAAAGATATCTATTAATGCGATTGGTGCAAGTTTTAATTACTTTTTATTGAAAATGATTTGCACTTTTTGAGATACAGCTGCTTTGTATCCTGTATACAGAGCAGCTGTATATAGCGCTGGGACCTGAATGCATTAGGTCGCCTATTACCGATCACATCTAAGTTATGAATTTAGATGTGATCGGTAACAGCTTGATCCTGCAGAACTTGCTGACACTGAATCAGTCAGTCCCGCTGACCTGACGGATACAGGATACAGCGCTATATACATTAAAGAATATATTTATTTTAATTAGCGGGGGCAGGTTTATGGGGAAGGATTAGGGCCTGTTCACATCAGCGTTGGCTTTCCGTTCAGGGGTTCCGTGGGAGGTTTCCGTCGGGTGAACCCCGCAACGGAAAGTCAAACTGAAACCACAGCTTCCGTTTCAGTCACCATTGAAATCAATGGTGACGGAAAGATTGCTAATGGTTTCCGTTCGTCACCATTCCGGCAGGTTTCCGTTTTTGTGACGGAATCAATAGCGCAGTCGACTGCGCTAATAGTGACGGAAACGGAAGCTGTGGTTTCAGTTTGACTTTCCGTTGCGGGGTTATCTCCAACGGAACCCCAGAACGGAAAGCCAACGCTGATGTGAACAGGCCCTAAGGCTTCTTTCACACTAGCATTAATATACGTTTACAATGGTAATTCTTTTGTATCAGTTGCTTTCCGTTTGTCTCCGTTCGCTAAGTTTCCACTTTTTTTAAAGGAAACAAAAGTGCAGCCTGCAGAACATTTATTTCCGTTCAAAAGAACGGAAACCTAGCGAACGGAGACAAACGGAAAGCAACTGATACAAAAGAATTACCATTGAAAGCAATGGTAATTCTAATGGAACCGTTGCTTTCCGTTTAACGTATCGATCCTCTCCTTCTGACGGAAGAGAGGTAAACGTATATTAATGCTAGTGTGAACAAAGCCCAATACAAGATATTAATATTTTAAAAAAACAAAAAACCCCAACTGGGATTTGAACCAGCAACCTTCCATGTGTAAGGCAGACAAGCTAACCACTACACTATAGAAAGCTTCATAGTCAAAGCCTGTGAAATTGTAGTAGTTGAGGGTTTATTCAACTACAGGCACTATTAGTCTCTCCTGTCTGTCTGCTGCGTGTGGGTGGTGACTGCTCAGAGACTCACAGTCAGACTGAATGCCGCAGCTGCCGCATTCAGTGTGCACTGTGAGTGACTGTGAGACTCACCAGTCACAGCCCTGTTTGTAGCTTTCCCACACTAATTAAGCACAGGAAAGCTACAAATCTAGGAGTATACTGCAAGGGGGGGGGGGGCGTTTTACTGACAGCAGAGGGCTCTATAGGGGGGAATTATCCCCCCACCATAGAGCCCTGACTAGTTGCTATACTGAAAGGTTAGGGGGGTCTGAGCATCTGACTGACTGACTGCTCTAAAGGGGGGGGCAGAATCCCCCCCCCCCTATAGAGCTCTCTGCAGTAAGTCAGACGCTCAGACCCTCCCCCACCCACACTAATCCTTCCATTATAGTGATGTGAGGGCTCTATGGGGTGGATTATTCCAGCCCCATAGAGCACTCTGCTGTCAGTAAAATGCCCAGACCCCCCTTGCAGTATACTCACGTCACGGGTCCCGGTCCCAGCAAGGCAGGAACTTACCTCGTGCTGCTCGTCCCTCCTGCAGACCTGCTCCTCTCTAGCTGCATGTGCTGTGTACAGCGTCAGAGAGGAGGAGGAGTGTTACAGACGTTCGGCACGTCTCCCTCCGGTCCAGTCCGTCCTGGGCTGAAAATGCCGCCCCCCCGTTTGGGTAGGTGGTGCCGCCTGAGGCCGTCGGCTCACCTGGCCTCATGGCAGATGCGGCACTGACTACGCGCCACTCTTCCAATCAAGCGATCCGTCCGTGCAGAGGTTTGTCTCCGCGCACCAACATTGAACAGTGCTGACATCTCGGCCTAGACGTGTAGCGATCTGCCAGAGTGATAAACCAACGTCTCTCAGTTTAAGTATTCTGTCCCTCTCAGTCTGTGACAAGCGGCGATAACTGACACGTCGACGAACAGGAGGCATCGCACAATCATCCAACACCACTTGATCTGATTTTTGAGGTTTCATGTGGCTAAAATCTTAGCTTTCAATACAGTTTTTATGCCGATCCCACATATTAGAGCTAGTTGTATCAAAATTTGACCATTTGCAGAACTTAGCGACATCTGCTACTTCCTCGATTTGCATGAACTTATGGCTTGCCCTACTTGGTGTTGCAACTTCAATGTGGAGTGTGTGTGCGTGTGTGTGAGTGTGTGTGTGTGTGTGTGTGTGTGTGTGTGTGTGTATTTATTTATGTACCTGTGAGTGTATATTTTTGCCATATGTATGTTCCAGTATGTGCGTGTCTATATATGTATTATATTTTTGTATTGTGGGGGGCAGCAATAGAAAGTCCCGCACATCGCCATCCAACCTAAGGCTGGTCCTGCTGGCAGATGAGTGCAGCGCTGGTCTACGCTCGAATCTGCTGCTGCCACATGGTTCTATACAGGGTGAACTCCAGGAGCAGGGGCGTAACTAGGAAAGACTGGGCCCCATAGCAAACTCTTGAATGGGCCCCCCCCCAGGTGCCACAAGCAGCCCCCCTTATAGATAGTGCCCCCTGTAGAATGTGCCATATTGCCCCCCCTTTAGACAGTGCTATACAGCCCCGCCTATAGACAGTGTCACACCCACTTGTAGATAGTGCCCCTACCTCCCCTTGTAGATAGTGTCATACAGCCACTGTAGATATTGCCATAAAGCCCACCTGTATATAGCGCTATACAGCTCCCACTGTATATAGTGCAACACAGCCCCCTTCCTTGTATATAGTGCCACACAGCCCCCCTTAGTAGATAGTGCCGCACAGCCCCCCTTAGTAGATAGTGCCACACAGAGACCTCTTTAGGTTGCACCACACACAGCCCCCCCCCTTAGTAGTGCCACATAGCCCCTTGTATATAGTGTCACACAGCTCCCCCATGTGTATAGTGCCACACAGCTCCCCTTGTGTATAGTGCCACACAGTTCCCCCTTGTGTATAGTGCCACACAGCCCCCCCCCTTGTGTATAGTGCCACACAGCCACCCTTGTATATAGTGCCACATGGCAATTGCGCATCCGTGAAAGTTGTATCAGCTAGGGGGATGTCAACCAAACATAGAAAGGTGGGTTTGGAGGCAGTACTATGTGACTCTTCAGGATAGCGGCACCGCCCCATGACCCTTTAATGAGTAATTAGCATATCGTGTGCGCCGTTTTAAAAGTGGATTTTAAAGATTTTGCGGCATCTGAAAAAAACATACATTTGGAAATATTGTCAGGTCATATATTACCGCATGGTGGTGGTTCAAGGGGTTAAAACTACCAGACAGGTTTCCATGAAATATACAATGAATTGAGAACAATTCCGTCTGCCCTGTGATTTTGTTATTATAAATATATCCTATATAATTACAACTCCAGAACCAAGCTCATACATATATACAGTACCACAACCAAGCTCAGTACATAAATACAGCACTAGAACCAAGCTCTGACATATATACAGCACCAGAACAAAGCTCAGTACATATATACAGCACCAGAACCAAGCTCAGTACATAAATACAGAACTAGAACCAAACTCATACATATATACAGCACCAGAACCAACCTCACTATATAAATACAGCACTAGAACCAAGCTCAGTACATATATACAATACCAGAAGAAAGATCAGTACATAAATACAGCCCCAGAACCAACTGAGTACATAAATACAGCACTAGAACAAAGCTTAGTACATATATACATCCCCAGAACCAAGCTCAGTACATATATACATCCCCAGAACTAAGCTCAGTACATAAATACAGCACCAGAACCAAGCTCAATACATATATACATCCCCAGAACCAACTTAATTACATATATACAGCACCAGAATAGTCTCATTACATATATACAGCACCATAACAAAGCTCAGTACTTAAAACAAGCATCAGAACCAAGATCAGTACATATATACAGCCCCAGAACTAGGGTCAGTACATATATACAACACCAGAACAAATACAGCTCAATTTAGTGCAACCCTTGCCATATAGGTTTGTACGGCGTAAAACTACAGCTCCCAGCATGGCTCGAACAATAGTAAGGATATGCTTGGAGATGCTGTTTCACAAAAAAATCATACCACCAATCATCTCACTGCAGATCATGCGGTGACTACAGTACTGATTAGAGCCAGAATAAACATTTACATTAAGTGACTCACCGGTGACGTCTCAGATTCTAGTTCTTTTCTTCTCCCTCCGGTCCAGACCTCTATGATGGATTTCTCCCGGCCACGACCCATTTCTTCAGTTTTCCGCTCAGATGTCTTCAGCTTCTCACTTTTAAAACATTTCTGCACCTACAAACGAAGTAAAAATTTTCAACACCTCTAAATATAATAAAGCGCCATACACCGCACCTCTAACTATAATAGCACCATACACTGTGTCCCTGATTATAATAGTACCATACACTGTTTCCCACACACACTGTGCCCCCTGTAGATATTCCCCCATAGCCCCCTGTAGATAGTGACTCCCATAGAGCCTTTGTAGATAGTGCCCTACATAGAAGCCCCTGTAGATAGTGCCCCACATACAGCCCACGTCTGTAGATAGTACCTCACATATAGCTCCCCCTGACTATAGTGTCCGACATATAGCCCACCCCTGTAGGCAGTGCCCTACATATAGCCCCCCTGTAGCTAGTACCCCACAGGTAACCAACCCCTGTATATAGTGTACCACATATAGCCCACCCCAATAGATAGTGCCCTACAAATAGCTCCCCTATAGATAGTGCTCTACATATAGCCCACCTCTGTATATAGTGTCCCGCATATTGCTCCCTCTGTATATAGTGCCCCACATCCCCACATATAAATCCCCCCTGTAGATAGTGCCCCACATCCCCACATTTAGACCCCCCTGTATATAGTGCCCTACATCCCCACATAAAGACCCCCCCAGTGGCGTAGCTATAGGGGTCGCAGCGGTCGCAGTTGCGACCGGGCCCCTAAGCCTGGGGGGCCCACGGCCCCCGTTGCCATACAGCATGTTTCCTAACTAAATCTTCTGTGCCGTGAAGCCGGCACTTCCTGGTTACGGTCACATGGTACACTTAGTGTACCATGTGACCGTGTTGTCACGTGACACATCTTCCAGACAGAGCAGTGGAAGAGTCGGTGCGGAGGACTCCAGGTAAGCTGCAGTATGTAATGTATTGTGTTGTAATGTAATGTAATGTATTGTGATGCTTTGTAATGTGTTGTATTGTGCTGTTTGCGGTGGAGAGGGGGGGGCGTTAAATCACAGCCCCCCCTCCTCTCTCCACCGCAAACTGCACAATACAACACGATACAGTATAGTAACACATGACTATGAGAGCGGGGCTGCGGCTGAGTGAGACAGTCACTGCCCCGCTCCTGAGTCCTGACAAGCCCTTATTTATCCCCTGAGGACGCAGCGAAACATGTCGGGGGGGCTATCGTTATTTTAATCCTTCACTGACGGCTAAGCAATCTATTTCACTCCAGTGTGACCTATGGTTAAACGGCAGTCTGCAGCTGCTGAACGAGTCAGTCACCCTGCATGTTAGCAACACGCTATCCACACAATCCATCTTCATTAACATGCTGGCCGTCTCTGTATAATTTTAACCCTTTCTTGTTGTACGTTCCCTATTTAAACTACATTATTAAAAGTTATGTTTTAATCATTCATACTACTTAGTAGTGGCTGGGAAATTGGGACTATTATGCCTTGGCATATTTTGTTTTTTGTATTGAATATATTTATTCCTGCCAGCCACTAGGGGTCTCCAGTTTGCTTCTTCTGAGTCCTGACAAGTGCGCGCCGTCAGTATTATGTGATGCGGACGGCGCTGCACTAATGGTCTGCGGCACTGAAAACAGAACATGGCGGGCGCACTGCAAAACACCCCCATGTTCTGTCTTCAGTGCCTGAACCGCCGCTCATTAGTGCAGCGCCGGCCACATCACCTCATGCTGACTGCGCGCGCACTTACTGTCAGGAGCGGGGCAATGGTTGTATTACACAGCCGCAGCCCCGCTCTATAACGGCAGAGATCAGAAAAACCTCTCCTCTCCGCCGCTATTCGCCTGAATGCTGCGATCAAAGCTGACTGCAGCATTCAGAGGAAAATGAGAAGGGGGGATGCCCCTTGGATCGCGTCACAGGGAATTCCTGTGACACAATTAAGGGACATACCATATATGGGCAGACAGCCCAGGGTCCTGTTGTTAGGGCATACTTAGGTATGTCCTAACTGCCTGTGTACTATCCGTATATAGATATAGGCCAGTATATTAAAGTTTAAAAATAAAGTAAAAACAAAGTAATGTTAAATTAAAAAAAATACACCTACACCTTTTTTACAATAAACATTAAAATAAGTCTCAATAAATAAAATAAACATATTCAGTATTGGCGCGGCCGTAATAACCTGCACAACAATTTTTTTGCATCATTTATGATGTGTACGCTGTAAAAAATTTTAATAAAAACTGCTTTCTATCACTTAGGCCCCATTCACATGACCGTGCCCGCAATCACGGCCCGCGATTGCGGGCACGGCCGGCCGCCGACTGCCACCCGCATTTTCGGGCCGTGCTCCCATACAAAGTATGGGAGCACGGCCGGCAAAATGCAAAAGAACGGACATGTTCCATAATTTTCTGAACATTTCTACGGCACGGACACCCACCCGTAGCGCTACGGAAATGTGTCCGCGCTCAATGAAAGTGAATGGGTCAATTTTTGCGGACCGCAATTGTGGTCCGCAAAAACTGAGGTTATTTACGGTCGTGTGCATGGGGCCTAATTGTGAGGCACAAGGTGCGATGATGAATTTAACCTCCATGTGCCTCACATTAATAGTAATTAACCCCATCATGTACCTTACACATTAACTCATTATGACTGAGAAACATGATGGGGTTAATTACTATTAATGTGAGGCACATTCAAAATTCATCATCACACCTCGTGCCTCACATTAGAAAACGAAAGAACTTATTACTGTTGGCAAAGTAAACGAAGTATCGGTATCGAAGTCCAAATTTTGGTATCATGACATCCCTACACTGTGGGTCGCGTCCCCCTGGGGGTTCGTGTGAAGACCTCCTGGGGGTTCGTGTGAAGACCTCCGGGGGGTCGCAAGTCACTCACCGAGGTCCCGGTTCCATTCAATCCTGGAGCAAGGAGCTGACATCGCCTTGATCCAGCATTCACTGTGCCCTGAGCGGCTCGATGCAGGCAGGCGTGATGTAGCGACATCATCGCGCCTGCCTGCGCTGAGTCACTCATAGCACACACCGGAGGAGGAGAAGGATCCTCCACCTGACGTGGGAACGGGGATAGGTAAGTAATTATGCTATTTTTATATTATGCACATATGGGGGCATTATACTGTATGGGGGCTGATATTGCGGGGGGGGGCATTATACTGCATGGGGGCTGATATGGGGAGCATTATACGGTATGGGGCTGTTATGGGGGGGCATTATACGTTATGGGGCATTATACTGTGTGGGGGCAGCTATAGGAGCATTATACTGTGTGGGGGCATTATACAATGGGGGTTGTTGGGCAAGGCGTCTGGGCATAGGCGCGCGCAGGGGTCTGATGATGATGATGGTGTTGAGGAGTGGTAGGGGGGCCCCAAGCTGAATTCTTGCACCCGGGCCCATGAGCCTTTAGCTATGCCCCTGGACCCCCCTGTAGATAGTGCACCACATCCCCACATATAGACCCCCCGCCTGTATATAGTGCCCCACATCCCCACATATAGACCCCCCCCCCCCCGCCTGTATATAGTGACCTATGCCTGCTTCTAGGGGAGAAAAGCACTATAAGACAGCATTTAAATTGTACCTATACCTTTATAAAACTGCTGACATGTCATAGTGACATGTCAGAAGTTTTGATTGTTTGGGGTCCGAGCACTGAGAACCACACCGATCGCTAAAACGAAGTGGCAGAAGTGCTAAGGTGAGTGCTGTGCCGCTTTGTTTCAGCTCGGCTCTTCTCGACCATCCTCAGACAGCCGAGCAAGCGGTGTTCGGGCTAAATAGTCTGTACGCTGCTCGCTTGGCTTTCCGGGGAAAGCCAAGCAGAGCTGAGCAGAAACAAAGCAGCACAGCACTCATCTGAGCGCTTCTGACGCTTAGTTTTAGCAATCGATGGGGGTCTAAGTCCTCGGACCTCCACCAAACAAAAATTAGGACATATCACTATGACATGCCAAAAGTTTTCGAAACTATAGGTACACTTTAATGGGTACACTTTAATAGGTACACTTTACACTTTTTTCCTTCTCACAGATTTATACGTAGAAATTTGGAGGCACATGGAGATACAGAATGGACCCATAGCAGGCTTTGTGAACTGTATTAGAGATCAGTACCAAACATTTGCTTAATACAGCCGTGTGCATGAGCCCTACATTTGGCTATTCGGCTAATCAGTTAAATGTTGTAGGCCTTATTAAAGTTTAATATTTTAGATAACAGTCCATATTTAGTTGTACGTGATGTCCTAAACATGCTACAATATCAAATCAAGTGCCCAACATTAAAGGGATATTCCAACCTCCTGCATTTTTCACCTATCTGCTTGGCTGTTTCCGTCATCCCCATAGACTTTGAATAAAGCAGCATTTCACATGCCCAGCCTCCGCTGCATTCAAACTCCTCCTATTCACCATCTTGCGGATGGGGGGAACAGGGAACCGGGGTCGCCAATTCTGGCAATCTATGGGGGTCTCAGTGGTTGGACCCCCACCAATCTAGCATTTTTCCCCTATCCAGTGGATAGGGGAAAAATGCTGAAGGCTGGAACACCCCATTAACTGCAAAGTTGCATCATGTACTGTCACATTTTGTTTCACTTATGACCAATGCAGACAAAAAACATCCAAATGGTTTATAGCAACCAATTACATTACACAATTCACTTGTGATCAGGAAAGAAAAGCTGTGTTCTGAGACTAGTCGCCATAGCCAACTGTGTTGAACATTTCACAAAAGTGCAGATGGTGCCACTGGAGCTGTTGATGACTATTTGCTACTTGCCCTTCTGCTGTTTCTTTATAAACAATCCCCCTTCCTTTTACCCTTTGTTCTAGTACTTTATGTGCTTGTTTAATTGATTAGGAAAATACATAAAGAACTATTCAGCAGAGTCACAGAAAATTATTAAAATATATTCCGAGACTGAGTTTGTAATCTATTGAAAATGTAATTCTATTTATTTGCAACACTATATTTTTAGAAAGTGACTCACTACTTCATCTTTCTCTTTCTATTTAACTTTCTTTAGCACCTTAAATCGATACCAGAATAACAATATCCGGTATGTTTCAGTCAATTTCAATTGTTCAGTTCTTGAACTAGATAATTACAAATTTGCTTTGCGGACGTTTGTTACTGCTTGCAAGATGAAGACACAGAAATCTATTTTCCCAAATAGTTTACCTCTTAAACTACCATGCATAAAATAAATTGTACATAAAGCACTTTTATATATTCTATGGCATATCTGACATTCAAACACCAATTGCTAATCTCTCCAGATAAGATTTTATTGAAATGTGAATTTCCAGCACCTCATCTAACATGATATTTTTGTATGGGGAGTGGAGGAGTTGGAGCAAAAATAACCCCCTTTCCTCCACACTTTCTAATGTGGATTGTGGCTGAGGGTCCTGTGGACATTAGCTCTGTGGCTAAGGACACTTTCATTGGCATTATGGGGCACTATGGATGTGGCCAATACGACTAGTATGATGGGTACTGTGGATGGTATTATGCAGTTGCTATCGCCTAGCTATACACACTAAGGATGTACTATGACTGTAGGCACTATGGCTTGCATTATGTGGATTCTTTGGCTTACATATAATGGGAACTATGGCCATGGTTACTTTAATCAGTGGGCTATAATGTTAGACTGAAGTACATTGGGCTGGCCCAATTCTAGCTTTACTGCTGCCTGAGGTGAAAATTGAAATGGCGCACCCCAGATCTTGATTGACATCCCCATGGCTGTTCTACATCACTAGCAGCCTCACGAAAAAAAAAAAAAATCATACCAGCCATTATCTCGCTGCAGATTAAACAGTGACTACAGTACTGATTAGCAGCAGGATAAACATTTACATTAAGTGACTCACAGGTGACATCTCCATCAGGTCCAGACCTCTATGATGACTTCTCCTCGCCATGGCCCATTTCTGCAGTTTTCCGCTCAGATGTCTTCAGCTTCTTACTTTTCAAACATGTCCGCACCTATAAACGAAGATAAAACTCTCATGGTGTCACACACAACGCCTCTAAATATAATAGCGCCACACAATGCACCTCTAATTCTAATAGAACCATACACTGTGTCCCTGATTATAAATGCACCGTACACTGTGTCCCACATACACACAGTGCCCCCTGTAGATAGTGCCCCTTAAAGCCCCCTGTATATAGTGCCCCATGTAGACAGTGCACCACATAGATCCCACTGTAGACAGTGCTGCACATATAGCCCTCTGTTCAGTGCCCCACATAGAGCCCCCTGTAGACAGTGCCCCACATAGAACCCCCTGTAGACAGTGCCCCACATACATAGTGCCCCCTATAGAGCCTCCTTTAGATAGTGCTGCACATATAGCCCCCTTTACATAGGGCCCCACATATTGCCCTCGTATAGTGCCCCACATGTAGCCCCCCTGTAGATAGTGCCCCACATATGGCCCGCCCTATAGATAGTGCCCCACATATAGCCCCCCTGTAGATAGTGCCCCACATATAGCCCCCTGTAGATAGTGCTCCACATATATAGCCCACATATAGCCCCCCCTGTAGATAGTGCTCCACAAATAGTCCCCACCCCTGTAGATAGTGCTCTATATATAGACCCTACCCCCTGTAGATAGTGCCCCACATATAGCCCCCCTGTAGATAGTGCCCCACATATAGCCCCCCTGTAGATAGTGCTCCACATATAGCCCCCTGTAGATAGTGCTCCACATATAGCCCCCATCCCCTGTAGATAGTGTTACACATATGGCCCCCACCAGCCGGTGGATAGTGCTCCACAAATAGCCCCCATCCCCTGTAGATAGTGATCCACATATAGAGTCCCCCTGTAGATAATGCTCCACATATAGCCTTTACCCCCTGTAGATAGTGATCCACTTATAGCCCCCAAATACAGCCCCCCCTGGAGATAGTGCTCCACATATAGCCCCAACATACAGCCCTCCTCTGTAGATAGTGCTCCACATATAGCCCCTCACACTTTTAACACAAAAAAAAGTTACTTTACATACTCACCTAAACCCGTTCCCGTGCTGTCCTCTTGCAATACAAGCCTGCTCTCTTCTAAGCAGGTCTGCTGGGGCTGAACGACGCAATCGGCGCAATGAAGTCATCGCGCGGCTTGCGTAGTTAAAAGGCGCTGAGTGGCAAGGCAAGTCATTCTGCCCAGCCAATCAGCGCCTTCAACGTTGCATCATTGAAAGGCACTGATTGGCAGGCTGCCTTGCCTGTTATTCAACTATGCAAGCGGCACGATGACATCATTGCGCCGCTTGCATCGTTAAAAAGCGCTGAGTGGAAGAGCAAATCATTGTGCCCGGCCAATCAGCGCCATTCAACGTTGCATCGTTGAAAGGCGCTGATTGGCAGGCTGCCTTGCCGTGTCATTCAACAACGCAAACGCTTACATCATTGAAAGGCACTAAATAGTGGGGCACGTTCCGTGCCTCGCCATTCAGTGCTTATGCATGTAATTGTATCTGCCTCCTATAGACGAATGTACAATTATAGTGCAGGAGGGGGTGCCGGCAGCTGGTTTCAGTGGCGCCGTCGCCCCCTCAAAGAGGCAGCAGGCCGCCGCCTGAGAGGAGATTCTCATCTCGCCTCATGGACGGTGCGGCCCTGACCTTGGGCCATACAGAGAAAATTACTTTGATGGCCCATACACCAGCTATAAAGAACATGTGCCACATCACCTTTTAATTATATTGTATTATATGCTGTTATCACTGCTCACAGGCCATAACAGCAATAAGAATAAATTGGTTATGTGTACATTAAGAAGAATAAAGACTATGAATCAACCTGGTATATGAAGGGTACTTGACTCTTTGCTTAAAAGTTAAATAATTCTTTATTCATACAAAACCATTTAAAAGGAGAAAATCGCGTCTAGGGTGATCCTATATCGCAATATAAATAGCACGCGCCCGGCCGGGAATTAGGTACAAAATAAATATTATACATAAACTGATAGATGGATGAGTATATAACTCACTTACACTCTTTATCTACATTGTTTTGCCAATCCGATAATTTTTGAATCACCCATAGCTTATGAGACATCTTTTCAATGTATAACCTATCTTGCTGATTTGGGCCCTAACCAGGGCTGATTGTCTCTTGTTATATTACACCGTGTTCCAAATTATTATGCAAATGTTTTTTTTCGCTGATTTTCCTAGATAGTCGATGCAAATGACAGTCAGTATAATCTTCAAGCCATCAACCGTTGGAGTATAATGTGAATTTTATTGCACAAATCTCCTAATGATAATAGATTTTTTTTTAGAAGTAAAAAACTCAAAGTGCACTGTTTCAAATTATTATGCACAACAGAGATCAAAACATTTTAAAGGTTGTAAAGAGAACTAAAATGGTAATTTGTTGAATTTGCAGCATCAGGAGGTCATATTTACAGAAATCAAAAGCTCTTTCAATCAAAAAAATCTTAACAGGCCAAGTTACATGTTAACATAGGACCCCTTCTTTGATATCACCTTCAATTTGTGAGTATTTTGGACTGTTTCTGCTTGAATATCTTTGCAGGATGTCAGAATAGCCTCCCAGAGCTTCTGTTTTGATTTGAACTGCCTCCCATCCTCATAGATATTTTGCTTGAGGATTCTCCAAAGGTTCTCAATAGGGTTGAGGTCAGGGGAACATGGGGGCCACACCATGAGTTTCTCTCCTTTTATGCCCATAGCAGCCAATGACACAAAGGTATTCTTTGCAGCACGAGATGGTGCATTGTCATGCATGAAGATAATTTTGCTACGGAAGGCACGGTTCTTCTTTTTGTACCACGGAAGAAAGTGGTCAGTCATAAACTCTACGTACTTTGCAGAGGTCATTTTCACACCGTCAGGGACCCCAAAGGTACCTACCAGCTCTCTCCTCATAATTCCAGCCCAAAACATGACTCCGCCACCTCCTTCCTGACGTCGCAGCCTCGTTGGGACATGGTGGCCATTCACCAACCATCCACTACTCCATCCATCTGCACCATCCAGGGCTGCACGGCACTCATCAGTAAACAACACGGTTTGAAAATTAGTCTTCATGTATTTCTGAGCCCACTGCAACCGTTTCTGCTTGTGAGCATTGTTTAGGGGTGGCCGAATAATAGCTTTATGCACACTTGCAAACCTCTGGAGGATCCTACACCTTGAGGTTCGCGGGACTCCAGATGCACCAGCGTCTTCAAATACCTGTTTGCTGCTTTGCAATGGCATTTTAGCAGCTGTTCTCCTAATCCTATTAATTTGTCTGGCAGAAACCTTCCTCATTATGCCTTTATCTGAACGAACCAATCTGTGCTCTGAATCAGCCACAAATCTTTTCACAGTACGATGATCACGCTTAAGTTTTCTTGAAATATCCAATGTTTTCATACCTTGTCCAAGGTATTGCACTATTTCACGCTTTTCGGCAGCAGAGAGATCCTTTTTCTTTCCCATATTGCTTGAAACCTGTGGCTTGCTTAATAATGTGGAACGTCCTACTTAAAGAGGCTCTGTCACCAGATTTTGCAACCCCTATCTGCTATTGCAGCAGATAGGCGCTGCAATGTAGATTACAGTAACGTTTTTATTTTAAAAAAACGAGCATTTTTGGCCAAGTTATGACCATTTTTGTAGTTATGCAAATGAGGCTTGCAAAAGTCCAAGTGGGTGTGTTTAAAAGTACAAGTCCAAGTGGGTGTGTATTATGTGCGTACATCGGGGCGTTTTTAATACTTTCACTAGCTGGGCGCTCTGATGAGAAGTAACATCCTCTTCTCTTCAGAACGCCCAGCTTGTGACAGTGCAGACCTGTGACGTCACTCACAGGTCCTGCATCGTGACGGCCACATCGGCACCAGAGGCTACAGCTGATTCTGCAGCAGCATCAGCGTTTGCAGGTAAGTCGATCTTACCTGCAAACGCTGATGCTGCTGCAGAATCAGCTGTAGCCTCTGGTGCCGATGTGGCCGTCACGATGCAGGACCTGTGAGTGACGTCACAGGTCTGCACTGTCACAAGCTGGGCGTTCTGAAGAGAAGAGGATGTTACTTCTCTTCACAGCGCCCAGCTAGTGAAAGTATTAAAAACGCCCCGATGTACGCACATAATACACACCCACTTGGACTTGTACTTTTAAACACACCCACTTGGACTTTTGCAAGCCTCATTTGCATAACTACAAAAATGGTCATAACTTGGCCAAAAATGCTCGTTTTTTAAAAATAAAAACGTTACTGTAATCTACATTGCAGCGCCTATCTGCTGCAATAGCAGATAGGGGTTGCAAAATCTGGTGACAGAGCCTCTTTAAGTAGTTTTCCTTTGATTGGGCACACCTAGCAAACTAATTATCACAGGTGTCTGAGATTGATTACAATGATCCAAAGAGCCCTAAGACACAATACCATCCATGAGTTTTATTGAAAAACTAATAATGAAATGTTTATGACACTTAAATCCAATATGCATAATAATTTGGAACACGGTGTATATGTATCGGGATTGTTGCTGCATGCATTTTTTAAATTTATTTTGTACCTAATTCCCGGCCGGGCGCGTGCTGTTTATATTGCGATATAGGATCACCCTAGACGCGATTTGCTCCTTTTAAATGGTTTTGTATGAATAAAGAATTGTTTAACTTTTAAGCAAAGAGTCAAGTGCCCTTCATATACCAGGTTGATTCGTAGTCTTTTTTCTTCATATTCAATATCCTTGTGGCATTAGTACTGTACTCTTTTTTGCTTTAGGAGATCTTTTATCTTTCTTTTTTCTTTGTGTATCTTAATCCACAGAGAGGTGAGAGACCCTCTGCATTTGGTGGACCATATTATAATCTCAGAGCCTGGAACCACTAAAGGACTCTTTGGTTCTCTAGTCGGCCAGTCTGATCCTGGGTGCTATGGCTTTGGGTATTATGACTGGCACTATATGGTCAATATAGTTGATTTTATGAACAATACCTGGCACTACATTGTATGTATTATACATATGGAACGGGACCCTAAATAGGCACAAACGGAAACCAGAGGTTTCTATTTCCATCACCATTGATTTCAATGCTGACAGATCCGGTGCCCATGGTTTCCGACTACGCTATTGCTTCCGGCAAAAACAACAGGCCCGGTGCACAACAGAGACAAACGGAAACCATGGGCACCGGATCCGTCACCATTTAAATCAATGGTGATGGAAACGGAAACCTCTGGTTTCCGTTTGTGTCTGTTCAGTGTCCCGTTCTGATGGAAAGCTCCGAAGGAACGTCAGAACGGGCCCCCAACGCAGATGTGAACGATGACTTACTGTATCATATTTGGAGTACACCTGGTTTTGTTGTTTCTACACCCAAACTCAACACAAAGGGATCACCTATAAACGATAAAAATATTGTTTATCAATGATCAAATTGATTGTTTATTAATAATAATGATAATAATGATTATTATTGGTCTAACTGTTATATGTAATGGTCATCCTACTTGTGTAACTGAACTACATTGCGAGTACAAACTAGATTTTAAATAAAAAATCAGTGCACGATATGATAGTTTTAAACATGTACCAATCACAGATCTCAGTGCTGAAAACCTGGCCACTTATTTTAAAGTTAAAATTGACAACATCCGGCATGATATTCTCTCCCAGTCCCCTAGTAACATCGATCCCCTTCCCTCCTGCACTTCCTCTTCTTTACTTTCAGCATTTGACCCAATAACAGAAGAAGAAGTCTCTAGGCTCCTTTCTTTTTCTCATCCTACTACATGTCCTAGTGATCCTATCCCCTCACACCTCGTCCAGTCCCTCTCCCTGGCTCTCACTAGTCCCCTGACTAAAAATGTTAACATTTCCCTTTCTTCTGGAATATTTCCCTCCTCTTTTAAACATGCCATTATGAACCCATTACTAAAAAAAACAACTCTTCACCCATCCAACGCTGCTAACTGCCGACCTGTCTCTAATCTCCCCTTCATCTCCAAACTCCTGGAACGCTTGGTCTACTCCGCTATCTCACTGCTAACTCCATTCTTGACCCCTTACAATCTGGTTTCCGCACTCTACACTCCACAGAAACTGCCCTTACTAACGTCTCAAATGATCTCTTGGCGGCTAAATCTAACGGCAAATTCTCTTTACTGATTCTTCTGGATCTTTCTTTTGCCTTTGACACTGTAGACCACAAACTCCTACTTAACATGCTCCACTCTATTGGCCTTAAAGACACGGCTCTCTCTTGGTTTTCCTCCCATCTCTCTGACCGCTCGTTCAGTGTGTCATTTGCTGGTTCTACTTCTTCTCCTCTTCCCCTTGCTATCGCCGTTCCTCAGGGATCAGTACTAGGTCCGCTTCTGTTTTCTCTCTACACAGCCCCTATTGGACAAACCATCAGCAGATTTGGCTTCCAGTACCATCTCTACGCTGTTGACACCCAATTATATGCCTATTCCCGTGACATCACCCCTGCTCTAATACAAAACACCAGTGATTGTCTGTCCGCTGTCTCTAACATCATGTCCTCTCTCTATCTGAAACTCAATCTTTCTAAAACTGAGCTCCTTGTTTTCCCACCATCTACTAACCTACCTAAACCTGACGTCACCGTCTCAGTGTGTGGCACCTCCATAACTCCTAGGCAGCACACCCGCTGTCTTGGGGTTAATTTTGACTCAGATCTTTCCTTTACTTCACACATTCAATCACTTACACGCTCCTGTCACTTTCACCTCAAAAACATCTCCAGAATCCGCCCTTTTCTCACTGCGGAAACAGCCAAAACTCTCATTGTTGCTCTGATTCACTCTCGTCTTGATTACTTTAACTCATTACTAATCAATCTTCCATTCACTAAACTCTCCCCTCTCCAATCTATACTTAATGCAGCAGCCGGGCCCATCTTTCTGACCAACCGCTACACCAACGCCTCTACCCTCTGCTAGTCACTGCCCTGGTTGCCCATCACCTTCCGAATAAAATTCAAACTTATTGCTCTTACCCACAAAGCTTTCCACAGTGCTGCACCGCCTTACATCTCCTCCCTCATCTCTGTCTACCACCCTACTCGCGCTCTACATTCTGCCAACACCCTCAGATTAACCTCCGTCATAATCCAAACCTCCCACTCCCGTCTCCAAGATTTTTCTCATGATGCACCGGTCCTCTGGAATGCACTAACCCAGACAATCAGATTAATTCCCAACATCCATAGTTTTAGACGTTCCCTGAAAATACATCTTTTTAGACATGACTATAACATTCCCTAATCTAATTATTTTCCCTGCCCCACCCCCCCCTTTACATTAGTAATGAGGCCCCTTCATTCAGCAGTATTTCCCACACTCCTTGCACCCTAATACACTTCATGTCTGTCATACACTGACACTGGCTGGTGACTGGCTCATGCAGCTTTATGTGTACTACCCCATATGTATGAAAGATGGCTGGACCATTGTACTTAAAGAGGCTCTGTCACCAGATTTTGCAACCCCTATCTGCTATTGCAGCAGATAGGCGCTGCAATGTAGATTACAGTAACGTTTTTATTTTTTAAAAACGAGCATTTTTGGCCAAGTTATGGCCATTTTTGTATTTATGCAAATGAGGCTTGCAAAAGTACAACTGGGCGTGTTGAAATGTAAAAGTACAACTGGGCGTGTATTATGTGCGTACATCGGGGCGTGTTTACTACTTTTACTAGCTTGGCGTTCTGATGAGAAGTATCATCCACTTCTCTTCAGAACGCCCAGCTTCTGGCAGTGCAGATCTGTGACGTCACTCACAGGTCCTGCATCGTGTCGGCCACATCGGCACCAGAGGCTACAGTTGATTCTGCAGCAGCATCAGCGTTTGCAGGTAAGTAGCTACATCGATTTACCTGCAAACGCCGATGCTGCTGCAGAATCATCTGTAGCCTCTGGTGCCGATGTGTCCTCGGTCGTCTGACACGATGCAGGACCTGGGGAAGTGACGTCACAGCGTGATCTCTCGAGAACACGGCTGTGTCTGCACTGCCAGAAGCTGGGCGTTCTGAAGAGAAGTGGATGATACTTCTCGTCAGAACGCCCAGCTAGTAAAAGTAGTAAACACGCCCCGATGTACGCACATAATACACGCCCAGTTGTACTTTTACTTTTCAACACACCCACTTGGACTTTTGCAAGCCTCATTTACATAAATACAAAAATGGTCATAACTTGGCCAAAAATGCTCGTTTTTAAAAAATAAAAACGTTACTGTAATCTACATTGCAGCGCCTATCTGCTGCAATAGCAGATAGGGGTTGCAAAATCTGGTGACAGAGCCTCTTTAAGCATTTTTTACACTTTGTGTCTCCCTTATTTCCTCATAGATTATAAGCTCTTGCGAGCAGGGTCCTCACTCCTCTTGTTTGAATTGTATATTAGTTTTGTCAATATGTAATGTCTGATTTTGTCTGTACAATGTACCCCCTGAATAGTAAAGTGCTGCGGAATATGTTGTCGCTATAAAAATAAAAATTATTATTATTATTATTATTGTTACGTACACATCCATCCTTTCTGGTAATGATTCTAGGAGCCTGCAATCCATAACCAGTTCTGAAGAAAAATGGTGCCTCAAAGTGTATCTATTGTTAGAAATAAAAACACAATCACTACAGCTGTACATGTAGGTATTGAAAGGATTTATTGTCTGTCTGCGAGTCTTTTTCCATACAACTACATGCCTTTTGAAAATGCATATTTCCTCTATCTATGTTTAGAGTGTTCCTAGTATGCAGCTAAGGCTCTGTTCACATCTGCGTCAAAGGCTCTTTTGCAGATCCAGTAAAAAATATATAAAAAAAAAAGTAGTGCAGCAAGCTGTGCTGTTTTTTCCTATAAAACGATGGGCACCATGACGGGAAACTGATGGAATCCGATAAAGTCAATAGATTCTTTCTGGCTTCGTTGGTGTACGTTATGCGACAGATCTGTCAATTACTTTTTTCGTTGTTCTGCTCATATGACGGAACAGAATAACGGACCGAAACGCAGATGTAAACTAATCCTAATGCTGTGCTAAGCACTCTGAGCCAATAAGATGTCTTCCCACATCTGCACACCCTCCGCACCCCTCCCTCTCACAGCATGTACAGTATTCTCATAGAAACAGAGAGAAATCACCTGCAGCTGCATCCCCCTCCTCATGAAGTCATCAGACTGTGGAAGGTGAGGAAGGTGCCGCTTTGCCCTAATAGGATGCATTACAAAGTTTCATGTATTCACATGTACTAAAAGTAAAAAAAATTATAACGCTTTAATCAATTATCATTTTTACGTTCTATTTTAAAATGCCCTTTAACATTGTCCCTGCTGGTGAGCGCTTGTACTGCAGTGTGGATAAAGATTAATGGAAAGCAGCTCCAGTTGGAAAACTTAGACCTCATGCACACGACCGTAGCCATGTGCACGGGCGTGATTTTCGGGTCGGCCGGCTGCGGACTGTCAGCCGCAAGCCGCCCGCAAATCGTGGGACATGCACATGGCCGTGGCCATTATTTTCAAATAGCCCGGACCGCAGAACACGGCCGTAATAAGACAGGTCCGTTCTTTCTGCAGTGCGGGCTCCCGGGCCGTGCATGGACCGTAAAAACTATGGTCGTGTGCATGGCCCCATAGAAATGAATGGGGCCGCAAATTCTCCCGTGGATTTTCGGGGGAATTGCGGCCGCAAAAGCACGTTCATGTGCATGGGGCCTAACTGTTCATTCAAATAAACAAGCATAAAAAATATTTCGATGAACTGGCAGTTCCAGCTCAGGTTCAAAAGTACAAAGAAAAAAAGATTATGGGATTTAAACTACATTCCTGCTCCACAATAAATAACTGAACAAACACTTGTCATGTATTTACAACATCTCCTTCCCAAGTCTTGATGTCTGACATTTTGCAGAGCACACATCCCGCATTATAATGTCACACATTCTAGTGCCGGAATATTTACTGCTCTGTTCACCGGGAGCTTTATGAGTAATTCCACTGGAAGCGTCTGCTGAATATTGTACAGCATTTTGTTTGCTATATCCATGTATATTTCATTCATTTAATTGTTCTTCTTGCAGACCTAAATAAAATATATTAACGGAGAATGATTAGTGAGATGTTACTATGTAAAAAAGCATTTTACAACACTGAATTGATACATTTAAATTAGGCCTAGTTGACATGCTGTATTTCTTCTATGCTTTTTAATAGAATTTTATGTAAAAAAATAAAATATATATATATCTACAGTATATATATATACAGTGAAGGAAATAAGTATTTGATCCCTTGCTGATTTTGTAAGTTTGCCCACTGTCAAAGACATGAACAGTCTAGAATTTTTAGGCTAGGTTAATTTTACCAGTGAGAGATAGATTATATTAAAAAAACACAGAAAATCACATAGTCAAAATTATATATATTTATTTGCATTGTGCACAGAGAAATAAGTATTTGATTCCTTTGGCAAACAAGACTTAATACTTGGTGGCAAAACCCTTGTTGGCAAGCACAGCTGTCAGACGTTTTTTGTAGTTGATGATGAGGTTTGCACACATGTTAGATGGAATTTTGGCCCACTCCTCTTTGCAGATCATCTGTAAATCATTAAGATTTCGAGGCTGTCGCTTGGCAACTCGGATCTTCAGCTCCCTCCATAAGTTTTCGATGGGATTAAGGTCTGGAGACTGTCTAGGCCACTCCATGACCTTAATGTGCTTCTTTTTGAGCCACTCCTTTGTAGCCTTGGCTGTATGTTTCGGGTAATTGTCGTGCCGGAAGACCCAGCCACGAGCCATTTTTAATGTCCTGGTGGAGGGAAGGAGGTTGTCACTCAGGATTTGACAGTACATGGCTCCATCCATTCTCCCATTGATGCGGTGAAGTAGTCCTGTGCCCTTAGCAGAGAAACACCCCCAAAACATAATGTTTCCACCTCCATACTTGACAGTTGGTACGGTGTTCTTTGGGTCATAGGCAGCATTTCTCTTCCTCCAAAAACGGCGAGTTGAGTTAATGCCAAAGAGCTCAATTTTAGTCTCATCTGACCACAGCACCTTCTCCCAATCACTCTCAGAATCATCCAGATGTTCATTTGCAAACTTCAGACAGGCCTGTACATGTGCCTTCTTGAGCAGGGGGACCTTGCGGGCACTGCAGGATTTTAATCCATTACGGCGTAATGTGTTACCAATGGTTTTCTTGGTGACTGTGGTCCCAGCTGCCTTGAGATCATTAACAAGTTCCCCCCGTGTAGTTTTCGGCTGAGCTCTCACCTTCCTCAGGATCAAGGATACCCCGCGAGGTGAGATTTTGCATGGAGCCCCAGATCGATGTCGATTGACAGTCATTTTGTATGTCTTCCATTTTCTTACTATTGCACCAACAGTTGTCTCCTTCTCACCCAGCGTCTTACTTATGGTTTTGTAGCCCATTCCAGCCTTGTGCAGGTCTATGATCTTGTCCCTGACATCCTTAGAAAGCTCTTTGGTCTTGCCCATGTTGTAGAGGTTAGAGTCAGACTGATTAATTGAGTCTGTGGACAGGAGTCTTTTATACAGGTGACCATGTAAGACAGATGTCTTTAATGCAGGCACCAAGTTGATTTGGAGCGTGTAACTGGTCTGGAGGAGGCTGAACTCTTAATGGTTGGTAGGGGATCAAATACTTATTTCTCTGTGCACAATGCAAATAAATATATAGAATTTTGACAGTGATTTTCTTTTTTTTTTTTTTATATATATAATCTATCTCTCACTGGTAAAATTAACCTAGCCTAAAAATTCTAGACTGTTCATGACTTTGACAGTGGGCAAACTTACAAAATCAGCAAGGGATCAAATACTTATTTCCTTCACTGTATATATATATATATATATATATAGGGACTGATACATTGGTTATATATTCTATTAATTTCAATGGGATTTAACTAATGACTAATCAGTATTTCTGTCCGATTTTCAATTGGTCCATTAAGTCTAGTCATTGCCTTTTTCTGGATGAACACATTAGTATAATAGGTGGAACTTGACTGAATTCTGTAATTTTTTTAACCTTAATAACTATGTATGTCTGTTTTTGTAAATTCCCAGGAAATAACATTGTTGGACTATCTTTCCCTAGAACTCTGTGCTGTTCCTCTGTTATTCCTTCTGGAAATGTATGAATAAATTGTATAAATGTCACCATTCCCTTTGTCAATAGTATGTGTCCCTACAGAGTCTGAATGACTATTCTTCCATCTTAAACCCCCTCCCACCCCCCAAAAAATCAAATGCTTGACATCTACAATAAATACATCTTAAAGGCCTAAAAAAAAGTATTTTGTTCGTAGAATTTGTTAAAAGGTGAACCTACTTTTGAAAAATTCAAAAAAATGTATCTCACAATTTACATTTTTTTTTTTTTACTATTACGACTACAGAGTAAAGAGAACTTAGAGTTAAGATAGTAAGCAGTACATTGCCATACAGTATTTTTTCATTCCAGAAGTTTAGGGATTGTCTCATAAAGAGCAGGACAATCAGATAATCACCACGGGTCTGGCTTCTCTAACCCCCCATGGCTGTTAATGCCAGGAGAAAGCCTCGTCTGGCCATACAGATTGCTACAGGGGAAATATAGCACTACATGTCAGCCATTTAAAGTAATGGCCGACAATGGAAGGGTCGGGTTCACCAGAGTTTCTCTTACAGAGCAGCTCTCTGCTTTGGCTCAAAGAAGGAAACATGAGAAGGAGATCCCCCCTCTATGATGTCCTTCTGCCCTAATAGGGTATAAGGACATGGTTTGTACTGATGGGACAACCCCTTTAAAGCAACTTTAGGGTCTGGAGGCCACAGACTACTATTTAAGGGCCTGTTTAAAGGCAGTGGGGTAGCTATAGGGGTTGCAGCGGTCCCAATTGCGATGTATACATATATATATATATATATATATATATATATATATATATATATATACACACACATATACATACACGCACACACATTTTTTTTGGTTGGTGGACATATGTTAGTACAAGGATACTTACTGCTGGGGCCCTGTATCTAAGTCTACCCTGTGTGATACTCTCTGCTGGGCCATGTATATAAGCCTATCATGTGTGATACTGTCTGCTAAGACAATGCATCCAATTATATCCAGCGGAGTAGCTATAGGAGCCTTAGGGTATGTTCACCCGCTGTGTTTTTAGGCATATTTCAGGGCATAAAAACCTCGAAATACGCCTGGAAAAACGGTAGCTAAACGCCTACAAGCATCTGCCCATTGAAATCAATGGGAAAAACGGCTTTTAGTTCAGACAGGCGCGTGTTTTTATGCCGCTGTTTTAAAAGACGGAGCGTAACAGGATGCCCTGTAAAAAGAAGGATCATGTCACTTCTTAAGCCGCTTTTGGAGCAGATTTTCATAGTGTCAATTGAAAAACAGCTCCAAAAACCGCTCAAAATAACGCCTCAAAAAACTTTTTCGGCTACAAAAAGGCTGAAAATCAGAGGCTGTTTTCCCTTGAAAACAGCTCCTTCATTTTCAGCTGTTTTTGATTTTGGGTATGAACATACCCTGAGGGTCGGCACACACGCTTACTAAAAAATTTCTGAAAATACGGAGCTGTTTTCAAGGGAAAACAGCTCCTGATTTTCTGCCATTTTTTAGCAACTCGTGTTTTTGCTGCGTTTTTTACGGCCGTTTTTGGAGCTGTTTTTCTATTGAGTCAATGAAAAACAGCTCCAAAAATGTCTCAAGAAGTGACGTTTTTCAAAAAGGCCGCGTAAAAGCATGCCCCTTCGGAACAGAACGCCATTTTTCTCATTTCAATGGGCAGTTGTTTGGAGGCGTTCCGCTTCCGATTTTTCGTCCCGAGTCTTATATGTATGTTCAAAATAAAATAAAAATCGCCGGTGGGGGGGAATATCTTTCTCGGGGCTTGTGGCCCTGATTTTTAGAGACCCTAGCAACGCCTCTGGCATAGCCGAATAAGCACATAACTATGGCAGAACCAGGAGCTTTGGTTAGGCCCCCAGCTGACAATATAACCCATCGGCACCCCACAATCACATGGCAGGGTTACCGATGGGCTGGCAGAGTAGTAGGGGTGTGGCATCTAAGGGGTTTAACAGCTAAGATCAGGTTTCTCTGTCAATCACATCTGGGCCCACCCTATAATCGCTCGGGCGCAGCTTCTGTGCCTGCGTGATCACCAGAACATTACGTTCTATTGCAGATAAAATATAGCATTTCGGATGTAATAGTAATAGTACGTCCAAATGCGGGAAGAGGTTAAAGTAAACAAATTTTATTTTTGAAAACTACTCAAACTAAGAAAAGTCTTCCAAATTCTAACATTATATAAACAAATTTTATCACGTTCTAATTCTTAGCTTCTTCACACTATCGATAAACGACATAGTCTTTATATCTGTGGTCACCAGTAGTGCCAGCTGGAGGGTTTCCTATACCAACATCGTCACTTGGGTTGTTAAGTCATGCCCAGCATGGAGCAGCTGCAGCATAGTAGAGACCATTAGAGCTTCTGGAGTGGTCCCTTTAGGTAAGTGAAACTTTAAAAGGCAAGAAGAGCACCATAATGATGAACAACAGCTGAATTTTTCGGGTTTTTTCCTGGAGTTAGACTGTAAAGTGAAAGAGTCCACTTGCTGAAATAATTTTGCTGGAGAACTTAGGCAGTGAGAAAGTAAGCATGATTTAGGTGAAGGAAAAACATCAAAACATGGAGCGGATCACTGTCACGTTGTTTTAACATACGGAGTTCAGTTTCAACACCCCCACTCCTTTGGGGGCCATTCTGTGGGTGATATGTCATTCACTAGATCAGTGTTATTAGGATCTAATAGATGCTCTAATTTAAAGAGAATGTTTTCCTGGTAAGAGATCCTCTAAATCAGCTCAAGCTGTGTAATTATCTTAAGACACTAGGTGGCGCTGTGAGTTCCATAAGCATAATTTGTCAATACTTGACTATAAGTGCTCTAGAAAGTGTCTAAAGTCTTACATTTTGATTAAACAAAAGCACAAACTGATACATAATTATAGGCAAAATGTATTCTTGCTTCTCGGTAAAATCACCAGATTATGTCATTTTCGACTCCAATAAATGCTTCTCTTCATAGAAGTAATGTATAAATGGAGAAATACCACTCGTATGGCAGGGCAACACTGAGAATTTTTGTAGCGCTACTGATTGATTTTAACTATTAAGTGACAGCTGCAGTCCACAAGATCACATGCAACTCATTGGACTGCAGCTGTAGCTCAATAATTAAAATCAACCAGTAGCACGACAAAAAGTCTAGGTGTAGCCCTGTTCTAATACTTTTCTGCCCACATTTCATCCAATATTTCTGGAGTGGGCTATGCAGATCTTGTAAGAGACAGACCTGTTAGTTGTTAAAATCATCTTCTGAAATGTTTCAGTGACACATTAGTAGATGTAACTGGTGGCGGTTCACAAACTCAGACCCCTGCCACTCCCAGGGCCCACCATCAGGGCAGTACGGTTGTCAGGGGCAAAGACAAATATTAGACCAAACTTAACTGTCGCTGCAACCCACCTGGTATCTAACTCTGCACGGGAGTGTTAGGGATCTGCCAGGTACTTCATCTAGCTATACTCCTGGGATTAATCAATCCACACCTGAGGCCAGACCTGCTCGACTGACACCATCTCCCACCAACCAGGGTGGCAGGCTCAGGAGTGGGAGAGCCTATCGCGGCCTGGTCTCTCGGAGTTAGCTCCGCCCCCTGCCCTTTATTACCTGCCCTGTGCTCTCCCTCAGTGCTTGTAATTCTTCTGGATTCCTGGCCTCTGCTGCTTGCTCCAGCCTGCTTCTGCCGTGCTTCTGCCTTGCTGCAGTTCTGCTTGACCTGCTTGCTTGCCCTGGCTTGCTTCTGTCTCTGTGCCTGCTCGGGTGTACTCACTTCGTCCTGGTCCTGACTGTTCGTTCGCCGCCCCGTTTCCTCGTGGCGTTCCGTGGCTACTGCCCCTTCCCTTGCGTGTTCCCTGTTTGTCTTCCTGTGCACTTAGCCAGCGTAGGGACCGCCGCCCAGTTGTACCTCGTCGCCTAGGGCGGGTCGTTGCAAGTAGGCAGGGACAGGGCGGTGGGTAGATTAGGGCTCACTTTCCCTTCACCTCCTTCCTGCCATTACAGGGAGGTATAAAGTCTAACTTATAAAATTAAAGGGCCCTAATTAATGATGATCAAACCTGATTCCCAATATGGTGTAAGTGCACCCATGGACCCACTAAAAATATAGTATGGGCTTCATTCATAAAGTTCATTTTATTTCCCTTCCTTTCAAAATCAGTGGATCACTGTGGTTCAGAAGTATAGTAGCCTTTCTTACGTTTGTGACAAATGTACGCAATAGGGTATTAGATGGAGGTGGATGGACATAATGCACAGTTCTGGAGCCCTGAACATTTGCCCCTATAGGGTCCAGATTCTGATGGCAACTCCGCCCTCCCCTATAATTGAAGGGTCCACATACCTTTTAGATATATCACTGTGACATATCAGATGATAAATTTAGTAGACTTTCCAATACATTGGTCAGCTATTGGCTGCAGCGGCATGTGACCGATGAATGGCACGTAGCTTCCAAGAACGGGATGTTGGCGCTGGAGCGAGGGACATTTCAAAAGGTAAGTACCTGTCAGTTTATTATTTTATACCCTTCCCTGCCCTCCTGTAAAATTTGAAAACTCCCGTATAACCCCTTTTAATAAGAGGCGTAAACCCCAAAATTAGTGATAACCTGTCATTGCATATAAATTATAATTATTATATTCAGTATAATGTAAAGCTTCTACATTATCCCAGACAACTGCCATAAGACTGGGGTACAGTACACTTCCAAGTTTTTGGCCTTGGATGCAAAAACAATAGCAGTGCCCACTGCCCGCCATTCAATATATCCTGTATGAAGATGTCATTACATCATTGTGCAATTACAAGGTATGTCATCGTACTGTATGTCTGTACTCGCCCCTTCTGCTTATAGTGCTAAAAGCTTGTTATTCCCTCATACAAATTGTGGGTCCCACAAACTTCAATTTCTGCACCCTTTATTACTACGCCCCCTGCCACAAGATGTTTGCTCCAGATTGACAAGCACCAGAACCAAGAAAGGCTCTACAAAAGAAACAATAGGACCCAACAGGAGAAAATGTCAAGGATGTAAATATATTTAAAATACCCACTACGCATGAACTGAGAATAATATAGCATATCTTGTATCTATATTTATATATAAGAACCATTTTGTGTAAATCTAGCACGTAGTAACACGACAGCACACATAAACATATAGTAGTTTAGAAAAACTTGTCTTTACTCCAGAAATGTGACATTTCAGAGTATATACAACTTTTCCAAGCATGCTTGACCCTTGGCTCGTCTGACTGCGCTCAGGTCTTCTCCATGGTAGCACATATCCTATCCTGCCTGACCACTGTTAGGGTATGTTCACACGAGGTCATTACGTCCGTAATTGACGGACGTATTTCGGCCGCAAGTACCGGACCGAACACAGTGCAGGGAGCCGGGCTCCTAGCATCATAGTTATGTACGATTCCAGGAGTCCCTGCCTCACTGCCGGACAACTGTCTCGTACTGAAAACATGATTACAGTACGGGACAGTTGTCCGGCAGCGAGGCAGGGACTCATATCGTCGTACATAACTATGATGCTAGGAGCCCGGCTCCCTGCACTGTGTTCGGTCCGGTACTTGCGGCCGAAATACGTCCTGCTTAACTAGGCTGCAGACACCCACCCCGTCTCTCCATCCTTCCCTTCCCGATATGTTTCTATTTACTTTCCCTGTTGTTTCCTACAGTTATCATACCTTTGTCTATTCCCATTGTGAGTGGCTCTACTCCTGTTCGACGTTATGCAGGAAATCTATCATTGGACCAGCTAGTGCCACCGGGGCCAGCCAAGAACCCTGGGAACGCCTTAGGTGAATTGCACCATCTTTATTATTCTTTACCTGGGTATTGCATAAACTAGACTATCCCCAAGGTTACATGCACACGTTGGGTAATTTGGTGCAGAAAATCCACATCAAAAGAGCAGGTAAACACAGGTAATTCCACAGGTAAAATCCGCACTTAGGCCCCATGCACACGTACGTGCTTTTGCAGCCGCAATTCCCCCGAATATCCACCGGAGAATTGCGGCCCCATTCATTCCTATGGGCCCATGCACACAACCGTGGTTTCCATGGTCCTTGCATGGCCCAGGAGCCTGGACCGCAGAAAGAATGGACATGTCTTATTACGGCCGTGTTCTGCAGTCCAGGCTCATAGAAAATAATGCACGCGGCCAAGTGCACGAGCCGCGATTTGCGGGCGGCTCGCGCGTCTCACTCCATGGCCGGCTGACCCGAAAATCACAGCCGTGCACATAGCTACGGTCGTGTGCATGAGGCCTTACTTCTGAAATTTTTTATGCGGTTTTAGGTATAGTGTTTAGATTTTGATGCGGAAATTGGTCCAGTTTTATGCTGCAGATTTTGGTGCTTTTTTAGGGTATGTTCACACGGCCAAATTTCAGACGTATACGAGGCGTATTATGCCTCGTTTTACGTCTGAAAATATGGCTACAATACGTCGGCAAACATCTGGCCATTCATTTGAATGGGTTTGCCGACGTACTGTGCAGACGACCTGTTATTTACGCATCGTCGTTTGACAGCTGTCAAACGACGACTCGTAAAAATACAGCCTCGTCAAAAGAAGTGCAGGACACTTCTTTCAGACGTTTTTGGAGCTGTTTTCTCATAGACTCCAATGAAAACAGCTCCAAAAACGAGTTGGTAAAAAAATGAGTTGGTAAAAATGCGAGTTGGTAAAAAACGTCTGAAAAGCAGGGTCTGTTTTCCCTTGAAAACAGCTCTGGATTTTCAGACGTTTTGGTTGACTACGTGTGAACATACCCTTAGGGTATGTTCACACGGCCTATTTACGGACGTAAATCGGGCGTTTTTGCCCCGAATTACGCCCGAAAATAGCGCCTCAATAGCGCTGACAAACATCTGCCCATTGAAAGCAATGGGCAGACGTTTGTCTGTTCACACGAGGCGTATATTTACGCGCCGCTGTCAAATGACGGCGCGTAAATAGACGCCCGCGTCAAAGAAGTGACCTGTCACTTCTTTGGCCGTAATTGGAGCCGCTATTCATTGACTCCAATGAATAGCAGCGCTATTTCCGGCCGTTATTGACGCGGCGTTCAAGCGCCTGCACATGCCGGTACGGCTGAAATTACGGGGATGTTTTCAGGCTGAAACATCCCCGTAATTTCAGCCGTTACGGACCCCCGCCGTGTGAACATACCCTTATAATAATTCACAGGCGGGAATGCAAGATAAATTGACATGCTGAAGATTTTAAAATACGCACCGCAGGTAAATTTTGTGCGGAAAAATTCTGCAACGTGTAGATGAGATTACTTGAAATCTTATTTACTGTGCTGGTACTGTAATAAGCTGCGTATTTACTGAAGGAAAATCCGCACTGCAAATCCACACGTAATACGCACCGTGTGGATTTGGCCTAAGCGTTAGTATTTATTGTCCTATTCCTTAATTGTAGGAGTTTTTTTGATAAATAATTCTTTGTACAGAAGGAATACATCATTTGGAGATACATGGAACCGAACTCTAACCCCCTACACTGTCTCATCTATTATATGTAGATTTCCGTTTCTTGACATACATCAACTCTGTCGTTTGTAGCATATATGACATCACCATTAGTACCTACTACTTGTGTACTCAACAATGTGTGGAAAATACACATTCTCTGGGAAACACGTTGAAAAGCAAACAATGCATGCAGGTCATTAAATAAAGTTGCTGGCACCGGTACATAGACAGATAAAGACACAAGAAAACACTAGGAAAACTATAAGGGTATGTTCACACGTAGTCAACAAAAACGTCTGAAAATCCAGAGCTGTTTTCAAGGGAAAACAGACCCTGCTTTTCAGACGTTTTTTTACCAACTCGCATTTTTTGCGGCGTTTTCACGCCGTTTTTGCGGCGTTTTTTACGTCCGTTTTTGGAGCTGTTTTCATTGGAGTCTATGAGAAAACAGCTCCAAAAACGTCCAAAGAAGTGTCCTGCACTTCTTTTGACGAGGCTGTATTTTTACGCGTCGTCGTTTGACAGCTGTCAAACGACGATGCGTAAATAACAGGTCGTCTGCACAGTACGTCGGCAAACCCATTCAAATGAATGGGCAGATGTTTGCCGACGTATTGGAGCCGTATTTTCAGACGTAAAACGAGGCATAATACGCCTCGTATACGTCTGAAATTTGGCCGTGTGAACATACCCTAAGCCTAAAATCCCTGAGTAAAGTCCATGCTCATTCAGGTCAAGTACTCTGTTTCTGATGGGGTTTTCTACTATTGCTCCTTTTACTCATAATTCCTGTTTGAAATTTACAAAAAAATACAGATTGGTAAAATCCAATTTTTTTTCTTAACTACTAGAGCCTGGTGAATTTATAATTTGAAGCTCTAGATTGAAAGCAGCGCTAATGTGACCATATATTTGTATCCAGTTTCATGGAGTTTTGATCTAACATCTAGGTCAAATGGATGGGTCCCAAGCCGCGATAACTACATTATATACACCAGTCAGGTTTACTTATAAGTCAGGCTATACACATAAGATAGCAGTCACCTATCTCACCCTACTCCGTCATTTGGATCTGCTGAGCATACAAGTCCATTTTAATTGGTCGTTGCTAAGGCTCTATTCACTCTGCGATTACAGTGTCCATCAGAGATATATATATATCGATAAATACCCCCAATGTGTACCTCTAATGGAAGCTTCAGACAAATGCCACTGTATAGGTACACAGTAGAATAAATCATGCATATGTTAGAAAAAATGTAATGTTTATGGAATAGCGCAGTGAACTACGCTACTCCATACAGCTGAAATAAAGGTAAAACCAGTACATATAATGGCCCGATGGATGCCAAAAGGACACTCTTCCGACATCCGTCAGGTGAACAGGACTGTATAGTTATGTTCAGCATACAGTGGAGGAAATAAGTATTTGATCCCTTGCTGATTTTGTACGTTTGCCCACTGTCAAAGTCATGAACATTCTAGAATTTTTAGGCTAGGTTAATTTTACCAGTGAGAGATAGATTATATAAAAAAAAATAAAAAAAAATCACATTGTCAAAATTATATATATTTATTTGCATTGTGCACAGAGAAATAAGTATTTGATCCCTTTGGCAAACAAGACTTAATACTTGGTGGCAAAACCCTTGTTGGCACGCACAGCAGTCAGACATTTTTAGTAGTTGATGATGAGGTTTGCACACATGTTAGATGGAATTTTGGCCCACTCCTCTTTGCAGATCATCTGTAAATCATTAAGATTTCGAGGCTGTCGCTTGGCAACTCGGATCTTCAGCTCCCTCCATAAGTTTTCGATGGGATTAAGGTCTGGAGACTGTCTAGGCCACTCCATGACCTTAATGTGCTTCTTTTTGAGCCACTCCTTTGTAGCCTTGGCTGTATGTTTCGGGTAATTGTCGTGCCGGAAGACCCAGCCACGAGCCATTTTTAATGTCCTGGTGGAGGGAAGGAGGTTGTCACTCAGGATTTGACAGTACATGGCTCCATCCATTCTCCCATTGATGCGGTGAAGCAGTCCTGTGCCCTTAGCAGAGAAACACCCCCAAAACATAATGTTTCCACCTCCATACTTGACAGTTGGTACGGTGTTCTTTGGGTCATAGGCAGCATTTCTCTTCCTCCAAAAACGGCGAGTTGAGTTAATGCCAAAGAGCTCAATTTTAGTCTCATCTGACCACAGCACCTTCTCCCAATCACTCTCAGAATCATCCAGATGTTCATTTGCAAACTTCAGACGGGCCTGTACATGTGCCTTCTTGAGCAGGGGGACCTTGCGGGCACTGCAGGATTTTGATCCATTACGGCGTAATGTGTTACCAATGGTTTTCTTGGTGACTGTGGTCCCAGCTGCCTTGAGATCATTAACAAGTTCCCCCCGTGTAGTTTTCGGCTGAGCTCTCACCTTCCTCAGGATCAAGGATACCCCACGAGGTGAGATTTTGCATGGAGCCCCAGATCGATGTCGATTGACAGTCATTTTGTATGTCTTCCATTTTCTTACTATTGCACCAACAGTTGTCTCCTTCTCACCCAGCGTCTTACTTATGGTTTTGTAGCCCATTCCAGCCTTGTGCAGGTCTATGATCTTGTCCCTGACATCCTTAGAAAGCTCTTGCCCATGTTGTAGAGGTTAGAGTCAGACTGATTAATTGAGTCTGTGGACAGGAGTCTTTTATACAGGTGACCATTTAAGACAGCTGTCTTTAATGCAGGCACCAAGTTGATTTGGAGCGTGTAACTGGTCTGGAGGAGGCTGAACGCTTAATGGTTGGTAGGGGATCAAATACTTATTTCTCTGTGCACAATGCAAATAAATATATATAATTTTGACAACGTGATTTTCTTATTTTTTTTAAATATAATCTATCTCTCACTTGTAAAATTAACCTAGCCTAAAAATTCTAGACTGTTCATGACTTTGACAGTGGGCAAACTTACAAAATCAGCAAGGGATCAAATACTTATTTCCTCCACTGTATGTGTCAGGAGCTTTTTCCTGGCACAGGCGCTGAACAGACAAGGCAGTGTGAATAGGGCCTAACACTTTTGGTGGAGCATATTTCCGGTGGAAACAAAGGATTGGGCACGTTGAAATCCAACATGCCTGATCTTGGCTTCCCTCATGGCAGATGCGGGTATTGGCTAATAGTCATGCTGCCCACACATACACATTAGATTATTGGTCCTGCTGAAATATGCATGACCATTCTAAGTAATAGGAACTGTGCACAATACTATCCGAGCATCATACGGTTGCCTCAGCATATGTACCTCCCAGCATGCACTAGCGGCTCTCCATATTTTAAATCTGGCGGGAGATTGGATCTGGATTGACACTAAATATTTCTGAAGGGTGTGTGTAATCTGCGCCTTTTACCAGAGATAAGTATAACTCTAGCCTTGTAACTGTTTATGGTTTTATGGTCCTCTCCTTTTTGCTCATCCTGACAGTATCTATACATAACTAATACAAAGTATATTAGCATCAAAATAGAAATACTCCTAAAATGTATCTTTTAACGATATGTAAAGCCACATGATAAAATTATGTGGATGGAGGCTGTGGACATGGACCTCTGCTGACTCCTGAAATTAAGCAACCGTGGAGCTTTGGAACTCCTAACGCACTATTCATAGATTCCTGCACTAGAAGTCTGTGGTGCAACATAAAAGACAGAGTATGAGTGAAACCAATGGCTTTCTATTGCGATTGTTTTATCAGATATTTTCAGTGATAGACATCTCCTTACAGCACCTAAGGGCAGGGCCGCCATCAGGGGGGTATTAGGGGTAGTACTGTAGGGGGCCCGGCCAAACTTAATTGAAAGGGGGGCCCGGCAACTGCCACGACTTGCTTTTGGTAGAAAAAAACAAGCCCCTGCAATGGGGCCTGTTCTTTTCACCAAAACAATGTCGTGAGCTGCTGCGGGCCCCCGAGCTGCGGGCCCCCCTCTCATCACCGCCGCCGTGCCGCGAAACACCACCGCTTACGCGCGTACGAGCGTGCACGACCGCAAGCGCGCACGATCGCAAGCGCGCGCCCACGTGCGAACGACCAGCCAAAAGCCACACTGCAGGTCCATTATTTTTGCAGCGTGTGAATAAGATTTGTTCTAATCTCATCCACTCGGCTGCGACTGTAATACGCTGCGGATTATCCACAATAAAATGTGTTGCATAAAATCCGCAGCGTTCATGCCTAGTGTGTTCCTACCCTAAGGCCGGATTTACACAAGCGTGCGCTTTTTGCGTGCGCATGCAAAAGGTCCATAACAGCTCCGTGTGGCAGCAGCGTATGATGCATGGCTAGGTGATTTTCGCGCAGCCGCCATCATTATGACACTCTGTTTGTAGCACGTGGTGCTTTTCTGTTTTCATTCATAGTTTATACTGCTGCGGAAGTGCTGGGCGTGATTTTCACGCACCCATTGACGTCAATGGGTGCGTGATGCGTGAACAATGCACAAATATAGGACATGTCGTGAGTTTTACGCAGCGGACACACGGACACACGCTGCGTGAAAATCACTGACAGTCTGAACGGCCCCATAGAGTAATATAGGTCCGTGCGAGGCGCGTGAAAATCACGCACGTTGCACGGATGTATTACACGTTCGTCTGAATAAGCCCTAACAATAAGGTCCAGTTCACAGAGTTTTTGGGCCTTGATATTGACTCGGACACTGCATCAGAATCAGCACCAAAAAAACTTCCAAAACCGCCTCCCATTGATTTAATCTGAAATCAATGGGAGCCAGTCGCGGAAAAAAGAAAAATCAGCACGTCCTTTCTTGCCGCGGTTCTGCCTCTGACCTCCCATCTAAATCAATGGGAGGCAGAAAATGCATTTTTCGCTGCGTTTTTTGTCTGCTGTCATCAATCGCCGCGGGCAAAAAACGCGGCAAGATAGTGTGGGCAGGTCAAAATCGGACTCAAAATTTGGTGCGCAGTTCCAGGCGGGTGCGCATGCGCGGGAGTTTGCGGGTGTGCGCGATCGGTCGCACGGGCGGCAGTGTTTGACGACCCCCATGCTACCCAGGGCCGCCATCAGGGGGGGTATTATGGGTACTGATGTGAGAGGCCCGGCCAAACCTAATTGAAAGGGGGGCCCGCAGCTCACGACATTCTTTTGGTGAAAAAAACAAGCCCCATTGCAGGGGCCTGTTTTTTTTCTACCAAAGGCAAGTCGCGGCAGTTGCCGGGCCCCCCTTTCAATTAGGTTTGGCCGGGCCTCTCACATCAGTACCCATAATACCCCCCCTGATGGCGGCCCTGGGTACCATAATATAGTGCTGGACGGAGTACCGTTAACAGGCGGTGCCACGGTAGGGGGGCCCAGAAAATTTAGCTGTAGGGGGCCCTGAAATTCCTGATGGCGGCCCTGCCTGAGGGGTTAAGCTCTTTACAGAATACCATGGTCCCTTTATTTAAGCCAGGATAACACACATTTTGGATGCAGTTTTTGGCTCCGTTTTTTGAGTCAAACACTGTAGTGGTCACAAAAGAAAAGAGATGCATCAGTCTTTTCTTTATATTTTTCCTTTTTTTTTGGATCCACTTCTGGCTTTGGCTCAAAAAACAGCCAAAAATTTCTGAAAAAAACTGCATCCAAACTGTGTGTGTGATCCTAGCCTTATGGAAAAGACCTTAGATGCTATCTTTTGACATTTGATATCATGTCAGATGATATATTTTATGCAGATTTTCCCTTAAATATAAATTGCATGTACTAGATTACTAGATCTATATATTTATTGTTTTTTATTTGATCACTGTTTTATTGCTAATTGACTCTGTGAGTCCTTAAATACTTGGATTTTGATGTGTTTTATATGCTTGAGAAAGGTCCTGAGGGATTGAAACGTTGCATGGGTGATTAAAGGTTTTCTTAGTTTTGGAAGTACTGCCTCCTTGTCCGTTTTTCTGTCCGATATTGTGGACCTTGGATCGGGTTCTGAAGAGGAGTGCACCGCTTTGGCGGTTCTGTGCTGTGGTATTTCTCTACCTTTGGCTACGTGGGTTCCATCCACTTTGCACGGACTGCATGTGCTATTGAGCATCCTTTAAACCTGCACTATGGATTCATCACCTACAGTGTTTTCATACACGGACGATGACGTTGACAGGATCATGCAAGGTATCCCTAAGTGTTCCATCAGTCGACCACGTCAAGAGGAAATGGGAGATGGAGTCCAAGCGAGCTATCACCATTTATTTACATCTAGTCACCTTGGGGGAATACTTCAAGGTGGACCGTATCCCTAGAGGTATGAGATCAAGCCTTACTCCAAATTTGTTTCCTAATAATGTCGAGTTTTGCCAACGTTTTTGCCAGATATCTAACCGATATGCCAGGGATATCATCTTACTAAATATTGAATTCCTGCAAATGGAACTTCAGAGTGTGAATGCACGCATACAAGATTTGGATGCATCACTTACAGCCCTGGTACCTATGGATGATCTGCAGAAATTTAAAGAGGGTGCAAAGGAATCATTCGACAAATTCAGGTCCCATTTGGAAAATACTAAGCGCCAGAAGTGGGTACGCGATGTGGAGGATTACATTGATGGCCGTATCTACAGTTGGCAAAAGGAACCAAGGATAATCAGAGGAGGATCATATGGCAAAGGAGTTACATCGAATAGGAGACATCCTCAATCAATAGCAGAGAGCCCTATGGACATTCCGAGTTCTTTTTTAGGGGTGACCGTGGACGTACAAGGAGAGGGGGCCGCAAACACCGGAGGCGAGTCAAATCCAAAAACGGAACGCACAAGACGACACTGGCAGTCAACGCGAGGCAAGGAGAGGAAGGCCAACTAGACACACTGGAGGTAAATATCTCCTCACGCACACGCTCACTGATGTTGAGTTGAGATTATTAAATAAGGGATTGTCATTTTGCCCTGTGTCCAAAATGGACTGGTTCCAACTGGAATTGGATCTTTATGCTTTCTTTCGTAGGATCAAACTTAAAAAATTATTTTGTAATAAGGCTGCATCTCTTGATAATTCAAATTTTCTGCCTAGTGAATTTGCTTTAGGTAAAGTTGGGCTTTATAAAACATCTGATTGGCAGCCTTATGTATGCAAACCTATTATAGAAGCATTTGTTACCATAGTGAAACAGAAGATCCAAAAACTCAGGGAGGAATTTGGGGAGTCATCACTATTATACCCTAAGCTAACCAGTGTTGAGTTGAGGGCCCTCAGGGATTTGTCTGGTGATGTGTCCCTGACGATCAAGCCAGCTGACAAGGGCGGGGCCTTGGTCGTCATGGACACATCGCTATATCTTGACGAAATTATGAGTCAAGTGAATGATGTCAGTGTCTATGAAAGGGTTCATGGAGACCCTAAATTTAGGATACAGCAGAGGATTTCACACATTATACAGCAGGCCCTAACAGCGGGGATCATTGATAAAGATCTGTCTGAATTTTTAATAGTGACACATCCGGTTACCCCAGTTATTTACTGTCTCCCCAAGATACACAAATGTCTACACAAACCCCCTGGACGCCCCATCATATCAGGTAGAGATTCTATTTTTAACCCTATAGCTGTTTTCCTCGATAAAATCCTTAGGGTATACGCCATCTCTGCTTTATCCTATATTCAGGACAAGACAGATTTTATAGTAAAATTATCTAATGTAATCTTAACCAGTGACGTTATATTAGCGTCTTTTGACGTCTGTAGCTTGTACACGTCCATTAACCACAATAGAGGACTTAAAATGGTCAGTGAGGCACTTGCAGGGTCGGACTTTTCCAACATAGGTGCAAAATTTATTATGGACCTGTTAGCGGTGGTTCTCACTGAGAACTACTTCTTGTTTGCTGACTCCTTCTACATCCAGAGAAGGGGGACCGCCATGGGCTCTAATGTGGCTCAGATGAATGCCAACATGTTCATGGTGGCCCTCGAGGAGCGACACATCTATGTATCCCACCACTTTAGACATGTGCTCAGGTGGTGAAGATACATAGATGATATATTTGTCATCTGGACTGGCACTATGGCACAACTTTTAGACTTCTTCGAATTTCTTAATTCTATAGATGAAGACATCAAATTCACGATGGAATCCTCTATTAGGAGTTTACATTTTTTGGACACTCTGGTTTATAGGGATGGTGACAGGCTTGTTACTGACCTATATCAAAAGGATACTGATCGCAATAGTGTATTGCGATATGATAGTCAACATCCTCGACGGATGGTGGAATCACTACCCTTTAGCCAAATGCTAAGGGTTAAACTAATAGTGGCAGAGCCCAAATGTCTTGGTCCACACCTTGATGAGATAAGTGATAAGTTTGTTGAGCGTAGATACCCTCGGTCCCGTCTACAGAAACAGCGAGATAGGGTGGAGATGGTCACTAGGGGAAAATTATTGACACCTCAGAGACGAGAGTCTTCTTGTAGATTGGCTTTTGTTTCTACATATTCGGACATCAGCAGCAGAGTCTCCAACATTATACGCCACGAGTGGGGTATTCTTGTGAATCTTACCGACACAGTTCCTGAATTTGGCAGGCCCCCAATTATGGCCTTTAGATGTCAGAAAAATCTGCGGGACCAACTGGTACATGCTGACGTGGGACCTTTTTGTACTAATCGCCAGTCAACCCTGGCTCCTAAAAAATTGGGATGTTTCCCATGTCTGAATTGCACAAATTGTAACAATATGGTCAAGGGCAGTACTTTTTGTCACCCTACTAGTAGTAAAGTTTTTTACCTTAAACATTTTTTGACCTGTGCTTCGTCCCACGTCATATATGTACTTCAGTGTCCCTGCAAATTAATTTATGTTGGAGAGACAACTCAAGCGTGCCGAGTTCGTTTAAACAAACATAAATCTACCATTAGAACCAAAAGACTGGATTTACCAGTGTCGTCACATTTTGTTTCAGCGGGACATGTGGTCAGTGATCTAAAATTTTGGATCGTTGACCACATACCTGTACATCGGAGGGGTGAATCTTGCAACTTAAACATAGGGAGCTTGAGTGGATTTTTAAGTTAAACTCCCTATCTCCACAGGGTTTAAACATCGATTTTAAAGTTGGTGCGGCCATGAGATGTTGATATCATTTTATATGCCGCTGTTCGTTAAGTTTATGATAACTTTTTTGATCTTTAAACGTCATCTTCCTTTGTATGTAAAATTTGAACACATTTCTTTGCATAATGAGATGATATATATTTGTAACATACATAATCTTTATTTTTTATTGTTATACTTTATTGTCATTTGCAGATACATTTTGCGGATTGGAATATCTCCTTGGGTTTCGGGTGCCTGCATACATCTATCCAAGCTGAACATATTTTCCTTACTTGGTCCATAGCTTTTCATGTCTATTGTCTCTTTGAAGTGGGATATTACTATTGGATATGTAGGGACTCATACTGTTTTATTTGCCATGCATAACAGTTTTTTGGGGGTTTGTACATACATACACTACGGTAGAATTTCTACATATTAATTTGTGCCAGCATCCGGGTGTTTGTCACACTGGTTTATGCTGCACTCTTGGATATATTGTAGTTAACATGGGGGACCTATTTTAGTCCCCTTTGTCTTCTCTAAATTTCTTCCCCCTTCTTCTGCTCTTAGGGCATTAAACTTATCTTGCAGTCCCTTCTCTCTATGTGGCTTTTCAGCCAAATCGTGCACCAGTAGTTTGCCAAGACTTATATTATCCCTTTGCCATCTTTCAAGATGGTCGCCGCGTGAGTTGTGGCACAACCGCGCATGCGCGAGATTTACATAGCGTAATCTCGCGGGATTTCGGCACTTACTCACTAATGAGACATGCTTCCTCACACACATGTGGGATACACGCAGCTGGTATGCAGGGACGCCACAAACACATTAGGAGTATGTCCTTCCGCCCTCCACATATGACAGTAGGCAATCTTGTTTTTAATATACCGTATATATCGGCGTACAAGACGACTTTTTACACCCTTAAAAAAAAATTAAAAGTGTGGGGTCGTCTTATATGCCGGATATTGTCTACATTAGGGATGCACGTTGCAGCCGCACAGCTCAGTATAGTAACACATGAATGTATGGGAGCGCGGCTGCGGCTGTGTAATTCAGCCACAGCCCCGCTCCTGAGTCATGATAAGTTCGCGGGGTCAGGATGATGCAATGCGGCCAGCGCTGCACTAATGAGCGGCGGCACTGGAGACAGAACATGGCGGGCGCGCTACAAAACACCCCCATGTTCTATCTTCAGTGCCTGAACTGCCGCTCATTAGTGCAGCGCCGGCCGCATCACCTCATGCTGACCGCGCGCGCACTTCCTGTCAGGAGCGGGGCAATGGCTGTATTACACAGCCGCAGCCCCGCTCTATAACGGCGGAGATCAGAGAAACCGCTCATCTCCGCCGTTATTCCCCTGAATGCTGCGATCACAGCTGACTGCAGCATTCAGGGGAAAGTGAGAAGGGGGGATGCCCCTGGATCGCGTCACAGGGAATTCCTGTGACGCGATCGAGGGCCATACCATATATGGGCAGACAGCCCAGGGTCTATTGACGGACCCCAGGGCTGTCTTACCATATTTCATGTTGTTAGAACATACCCAAGTATGTCCTAACAACTGCCTGTGTATTATCCGTCCACAGGTTAATGTACTGGCACATATCTGATATATGTCAGTACATTAAAGTTTAAAAATAAAGTAAAAACAAAGTATTGTTAAATTTTAAAAAAAATACACCTTCACCTTTTTTACAATAAACATTAAAATAAGTCTCAATACATAAAATACACACATTCAGTAATGGCGCGGACAACAATGTTTTTGCATCATTTATGATGTGTACGCTGTAAAAAAATGAAATAAACACGGCTTTCATTCACTTATTAATGTGAGGCGCGAGGTGCGATGAATTTACCCTCCATGTTCCTCACATTAATAGTAATTAACCCCATCATGTACCTCGCACATTAACCCAATATGACTGAGAAACATGATGGGATTAATTACTATTAATGTGAGGCGCGTTCAAAATTCATCACACGTCGCGCCTCACATCTGAAAACGGAAGAATTTTTTTTTTATTACTGTTGGCAAAAGTATCGAAATTGGTATCGAAATCGCAATACTAAACGAAGTATCGGTATCGAAGTCCAAATTCTGGTATCGTGACATCCCTAGTCTACATATTGTCTACACACAGGTTGTGTTGTTACCTTGTGAGCCTGCAGTCCGGTACACAGGCTCCCGGGATGCACGGAATCCGCCACGGATCTGAGGGAAGCCGGTATTAGCCGCCAGGGAACATCTCTGTAATATCCTCTGGCCCGCCCTTTCCTCTCATTCCCTGCCTCTCAGATCTCGCGCGATGAAGCAGCCTATCTGCGCATGCGCGAGTTCAAAGAGACAGAGAGTCCTGGGTCCTGCCGCCGATGGCCATAGTGAAGCTCTCCTGCACGAAATGGTGAGTATATCTTAAATTCTATATTTTAAGGGTAAAAGTTGGGGGTCGTCTTATACGCCCAGTCGTCTTATACGCCGACATATACGGTATACACCTGGGTGATCTATTAACTATTTATTCATTGTTTACACTTGGACTGCTTATTATTTGTACCAGTCCCTGATTTAACTATGTATACACGCGCAATCTGCACCCTTGTACTTGTCTGTATTTTACTATTGATCTATTTGTTAGTACTTATTGTTTTTTATTTGATCACTGTTTTATTGCTAATTGACTCTGTGAGTCCTTAAATACTTGGATTTTGATGTGTTTTATATGCTTGAGAAAGGTCCTGAGGGATTGAAACGTTGCATGGGTGATTAAAGGTTTTCTTAGTTTTGGAAGTGCTGCCTCCTTGTCTGTTTTTCTGTCCGATATTCACTGTCTAAACACTTCAGTATTGTTAATGTGTAAGTATAAGGGTATGTTCACACGTAGTCAACAAAAACGTCTGAAAATCCAGAGCTGTTTTCAAGGGAAAACAGACCCTGCTTTTCAGACTTTTTTTACCAACTCGCATTTTTCGCGTCGTTTTTCGTGCCGTTTTCGCTGCGTTTTTTACGTCCGTGTTTGGAGCTGCTCCAAAAACGTCCAAAGAAGTGTCCTGCACTTCTTTTGACGAGGCTGTATTTTTACGCGTCGTCGTTTGACAGCTGTCAAACGACGACGCGTAAATAACAAGTCGTCTGCACAGTACGTCGGCAAACCCATTCAAATGAATGGGCAGATGTTTGCCGACGTATTGGAGCCGTATTTTCAGACGTAAAACGAGGCATAATACGCCTCGTATACGTCTGAAATTTGGCCGTGTGAACATACCCTAAGATAGCGCATAGCGATCTAACAGGATCCCTATGCACTGTGTAAATTAATGGAGAGGAGTGCATGATGCTGATTGGTCAGCGCCATACACTCCCCTGTACAACGCCCACTTGGTCTAAAGTGAAAATACGCCCACTTGGGCATTAAGCAACCATTAGCATAAATCTAAAAACGCTAATAAAGTAGTAAAAATAGGTTGTTTATTTAAATAAAAAGCACTGCTGTCACCTACATTATAGCGCCGATCTCCTTATGTAGGAGATAGGGCAAATATAACGTGGTGACAGAGCCTCTTTAAGGTTACCAACCACTGTAACGTCTTTTATATAAGAATCTTGTGTTTTATCGTTCTGTATAAATGTTCCACATATTCTAAAAAGATTTCAGGATAATGGAATCAACGTCATAAATTTTAGGTCTTCCTAAATATTAGTAAGGGAATTAAGGATTTTCAGAAGATGATGAAATTCGCAACCTTAAATTAGTGTCACTGATAAATCTAAGCTCTGATCTATTACATTACCTATATTTTTCTCCTACTTATGAGAAATAAAACTATGTTGAGAATAATGCAGGGAGAAGAGAGGGCTTTTAAATAATCCCTAGTAATTTCTTTCATCTCCAAAGATTTTAAGATATTTATTATGACCATTATCTAGAATTAGAATCCCGCACCATGTATTTGTTGGTCAGATCATGATATTTATACTGTTGGAATTGCATTAGGGATGTATATTCAGCTTTGCCGAGATTAGGTCTCATCATTTTTTACAAGTTTTCTTACGAGAAAAATATTCATGCTATCAATTGTTTCTTTCTATGGTATTATACCTTTAAATACTTTTTTGGTATAAACAACATAACATTTATGGGCAGATTGTTCAATATTTATAATTATATTGAAGGATGCTTATGTTGAGGTGGCCAAGGATGATTTGGGCAGGATGTATGGATAAGATGTATAAGGAGGTAAATTATGAAGTATGAAATGTCTGTTGATAATCTTATTGAAAACTATATGGATGTGAAATATTTGCAACAAAGATAGAAAATCTTTAGGGTCTAGTTCTAATCTGTTTTTGTCATAAGCAAAAAAATTATGTTTTATAAAAGATAAACAATTTAGTTAATTATTACCACTCTTTTTTTATAGTACCGGTGTTAAGGATCTGCCAGGCACAGCTTCTGTATCCACGCCCATAGGTAATCAGTCTGCACCTGCTTCTATGTTTGTGAGACTGACTCCATCTTCCACCACTCAGGATGGCAGGCTTAGGAGTGGGAGAGCCTATCACAGCCTGGCCAGACGGAGCTAGCTCTCGCCCTCTGTCTATTTATACCTGCCTTTCCTGTTCCTCCTTGCTTTTAATTCTTCTCTGTTGGTTTCCTGGCCCTGCTGCAGCTTCTGAACTATTTGACCCTGCTTCGTATTGACCCTGGCTTACTGACTACTCTTCTGCTCTGCGTTTGGTACCTCGTACACTCCTGGTTTGACTCGGCTTGTTCACTACTCTCCTGCTCTACGTTTGGCACCTCGTACTCTCCTGGTTTGACTCGGCTCGTTTACTACTCTTTTTGCTCACGGTGTTGCCGTGGGCAACTGCCCCGTTTCCCTTTGTTCTGTGTTTCCTTGTCTGTTGTCTGTCGTGCACTTATTGAGTGTAGGGACCGTCGCCCAGTTGTACCCCGTCGCCTAGGGCGGGTCGTTGCAAGTAGGCAGGGACTGAGTGGCGGGTAGATTAGGGCTCACTTGTCTCTTTCCCTATCCCTGTCATTACAACCGGATTTACATGTTAGCAGCCTATAGGCAAAAAATGCCTTAGATCACACCCTTTATTCGGGAAAAAAGTAGTTTTTACATTAAGTAGCGCATGTGTGGTTTTCAGTAGGAAACGGTTCTTTAAACATTTCTGAGAACTGTTCTTAAAAACTTACCTTCACTTGCAGATCACTTTATAATTGTTATAGCACAGTAAAACTGGTCTTTCCTTACATCACTAATTACACTGTTTTCCCCTACATCTCAAATGTAATGACAGCAGTGACCAGTGGCAGATTAAGTAGCCCATAAATCCCCAAACTTGGGCCCCCCTTCTCCACCGCCACCCTATGGTCAACACCACCATTCTGTGCGATTCCCTTTGTCAAAGGACTGTGTCCCTACATACTTTTCAGTCTCAAACCATCGCTGTCAGTATCACACTGTGTAGGAACACATCCCACTGACAAGGGGAATGGTAACACCCAGTTGTCTATTAGTCCTAGGCTACAGGAAGACTTTTTGTGGAATACAAGCATTTCCTAAAACAGACATGTCAGGAGAGGTGAAGAAAATTCTCTATAAATCCAGTAACTCACAGGTGACGTCATCTCTGATGGGAGTCGTTCCCTTTTCTTTTATTCTCCATCTGACACAAACTGTTATTGCAACTTCTCCTGATGACTGCAGAGTTTCCTGCCGATACATCTTTGCCCCAACTCCTGCAGCCATTTCAATCCTCTACAGCAACACATAAATGTAGACACCAAACAACCTAAATTATTCCAGACCACAGACCAGACCCCTAAGCAAATTCAGACCCCAGACCTGACCCCCTAAACTAACACATAGCTCAGGACAGACCCCTAAATACAGACACCCTAAACTAATACAAACCCAAGACCCCCTAAATCCAGACCCCTAAACTAATACAGACCCCTTAAACTAAAACAGATGCCATGCCAGAACCCCTAAATAAAGACCCAAAACCCCTTAAACTAATACAGACCCCATAAACTTACATATCAGCTCACAGACTTCTCTATGGAGTCTTGATGCTGTACTCTTTTTCAGTAATCACAGCAATTCCACCTTTTCCCAAGTAGTCACAGCAGTGCTTTCACCTCCTTTCTCCAGCAGTCACGGCAGTTCCTTCACCCCATTTTGCAAGTAGCCACAGCAGAACATCCCCCCTGTAATCCATGCACTCTCTATCTCCCCTCTCCAGGTTGTAGTCCTAGCAGTATTCCCTCTCTTCCATATGCTTACCTCTCACAGACTACCGCAATACACTCTCTACCAGAAAATAGCTAAATGTGAGCACCTATTACTAACTATTGCATCTAGATTGCTTCTGACCGAAATGTATGTAAGAGGAGCACCCTGAGCAGTCAGTTGCATGCACTTTCTTCCCAGCAAGAACATACTGATGCTACCTTTGCTGTGAGCAGTGGGTTTCAGGCACTTGGCTCACTTCTAGCAGAGCCTGCTCCTCCCCCATCGGTGTTACTACCACTGTAGCAGCTATAGCGGCTGCTACGGAGCTCGCGGCATGAGGGGGCCCGTGCCACCTGGTCCGACACATAACATTATGTGCCATGTGGCACGTACCCCCTCATGCCCGATGGCATCTCTAGCCCCGGGCATCCGAATCCACGGGTGACTGCCACGCTACTTAGGTCGCAGTTACAATTGAACACTATTGCAGAGCAGGGAGCTAGCTACATGCTCTGCCCTTTACTATGTTACAGGCCATATTAGGCCTGCAGCCTGTATGGTGCTGGGACAGGGTCCCTGCGCAGGCCGACTCGATGGCATCACTGGATCACGCTGGCCTATGCAAGGGTCCCCTCTCAGGTTGCTACAGAGGCTGTGGAGCAGTTCTGTCGCGGGAATGGGGCTAGGGTAGTATAAGATTTTTTATTTGTTTGGGGGCCACTATCTACAAGGGTAGGCTACCGGGGCTAAGTGGCACTATGTACAAGGAGGGGGATTGTGTGTGGGACTATCTACATGGAGGTGAATGTGGCACTATCTACAAAGGGGGGTATGTGGCACTATCTACGAGGGGGGGTATGTGGCACTATCTACAAGGGGGGTATGTGCCACTTTCTACAAGAAGGGCTATGTGCCATTATCTACAATGAAGGGCTTTGTGGCACCATTTACAAGGGGGGTATGTGGCACTATCTACAAGGGGGGACTGTGTGGCACTATGTGCAGGAGTAGGTATGTGGCACAATCTACAAGGGGGGTATGTGGCACTATTTACAGCTGTGTGTCCCAGAGCTTTAAGTTTTGAGTCAGTTTTTTTAATTACTATTATGATTATAAAATAACACAATTAAGTGATAACAAATGTTTCAATATCAGTGCTTAACTGTTTGTTACCATTTTTATAATCCTGTAACTAAAGGTTAATAAGAGTACACTGGTGGCCTAGCTGTATTTTTTGCACACAGAACTAATAAATGTTCATTGGCGGAGGATGTGGGGGTGGTGGCATATTGCTTGTGGGGGCAAAGTTCAAAGTTTGCTATGTTATGTCTTTCCTAGTTACGCCCTTGTCCTCCCCATAACATTGCCTCTTTCATACCAATTGGTAAATCCCAGATTTATTTTCATTTCTAACTTCAGTGTCCTTTCAATTGTTAAGTAGACCATCATGTTATCTAAAATGCAACAGCAACATGTTTTTATGTCCACCTTTATGTCAGTGAGAAAATAAAATATTCAAGACAAGATTCAAGACAAGATTCAAGTTGCAGGTTAGACAGGAATCATCATAGATGGACCTCAGAGTCTGTAGAATGCATCATAGAAGTAGTGAATAAACATAGTAATCAAATAAAGATGTTCTAGATGCAGTGAGTCAGAGAATTAACTAAGTATAGAGCAGAGATAAAAAAAAATAAAGATCTAACAGAGAGGAACAACTCATCACAGATTTCTAATAATAAAAAATACCAAAATGTTAAATAAAAATGAAAATTTATACTGCTCTACAAACAGCGAGGTAAAATAAGGTAAAACAAGGTGTTGGTACAGGGTATTATTCAGTCACTATGTGGTTATGGTGTGGAGGTATTATTCAGTAACAGTATGGTGCTATTATTCAGTCACTATGTGGTTATGATGTGGCAGTATTATTCAGTAATAGTATGGGGGAATTATTCAGTCACTATGTGGTTATGGTGTGGCAGTATTATTCAGTGACTGTATGGGGGTATTATTCAGTCACTATGTGGTAATGGTGTGGCGGTATTATTCAGTAATAGTATGGGGATATTATTCAGTCACTGTGTGATTATGGGGTGGTTGTATTATTCAGTATCAGTATGGGGGTATTATTCAGTCACTATGTGGCTATGGTGTGGCGGTATTATTCAGTAACAGTATGGTGGTATTATTCAGTCACTATGTGGCTATGGTGTGGCGGTATTATTCAGTCACTATGTTGTTATGGTGTGGCAGTATTATTCAGTAATAGTATAGGGGCATTATTCAGTCACTATGTGGTTACGGTGTGGCAGTATTATTCAGTGACTGTATGGGGGTATTATTCAGTCATTATGTGGTAATGGTGTGGCGGTATTATTCAGTAATAGTATGGGGGAATTATTCAGTCACTATGTGGTTATGGTGTGGCAGTATTATTCAGTAATAGTATAGGGGCATTATTCAGTCACTATGTGGTTACGGTGTGGCAGTATTATTCAGTGACTGTATGGGGGTATTATTCAGTCACTATGTGGTAATGGTGTGGCGGTATTATTCAGTAATAGTATGGGGATATTATTCAGTCACTGTGTGATTATGGGGTGGTTGTATTATTCAGTATCAGTATGGGGGTATTATTCAGTCACTATGTGGCTATGGTGTGGCGGTATTATTCAGTAACAGTATGGTGGTATTATTCAGTCACTATGTGGCTATGGTGTGGCGGTATTATTCAGTAACAGTATGGTGGTATTATTCAGTCACTATGTTGTTATGGTGTGGCAGTATTATTCAGTAATAGTATAGGGGCATTATTCAGTCACTATGTGGTTACGGTGTGGCAGTATTATTCAGTGACTGTATGGGGGTATTATTCAGTCACTATGTGGTAATGGTGTGGCGGTATTATTCAGTAATAGTATGGGGATATTATTCAGTCACTGTGTGATTATGGGGTGGTTGTATTATTCAGTATCAGTATGGGGGTATTATTCAGTCACTATGTGGCTATGGTGTGGCGGTATTATTCAGTAACAGTATGGTGGTATTATTCAGTCACTATGTGGCTATGGTGTGGCGGTATTATTCAGTAACAGTATGGTGGTATTATTCAGTCACTATGTTGTTATGGTGTGGCGGTATTATTCAGTATCAGTATGGGGCTATTATTCAGTCGCTTTTTGTGGTTATGGTGTGGCGGTATTATTCAGTAACAGTATGGGGGTATTATTCAGTAACAGTATGGGGGTATCATTCAGTCACTATGTGGCTGTATTATTTGTACCTTATAATGTGGTATTATTGGTATTATTCAGTAACAGTATGCAGGTAATATTTCATCTGGTATAGTGGTATGATTTAATAATTGTACATGTATATAGAAAATTGTTTTGTGTGAGAGGGGGGACATATGCTTTGTGGCTTCCAACACTCCTGGACATGCTATAAATCAGTGATGCAGTTCTCTGCACATTGCCTTCTGAATGATACAGTAAGGGTGTGTTCACATCAGCGTTTGGCTTTCGTTGATGGGCTCCGTCAGACCTTTCTGTTAGGGGAACCCATGAACGCAAACCAAACAGGAACAGTAGCTTCCATTTGCATTACCATTGATTTCAATGGTAATGTTTCCATTGCAAATTATTTCCTTTTGTCTCCGTTCCGTAAGGTTTACGTCTTTTGGACAAAATCAATTGCACAGTCGACTGTGCTATTTTTTCCGCCCAAAAAAAACAGCTCAGTCCCATTCAAGTGAATAGGACAGTTCTAAAATACCAGGCATAGCCATGTCTATATAATATATAGTTATACTGCACTATCCAAACCTCCTCATAATCTACAAGCTGATAAACATATTTCACATTCACCACATAGCAAGTGGGCATGTATTCTATCAAATGCCAGGGTGAATTTCAGTCCCAGTCCAGCCCTGACCATAAACATATATAGTCTTTTTGTTTCTGGCTAGAGATGGAGAGCTTTGGTAACTAAAAAGGAAATTAAATTAAAGAGTCAATATGCACAAGATTATTCTTTCTATAATACTCATGTAAAGACAATGTGAATATGATTTGCAGGGAGGTAAGTAACTGGCACGATGGTGACAGATGAAACGTTTAGCTGTCTAAAAATATTATCTATAGTACATTGCATTTCATTGAAGTAATCCTATCAAGCATCTCGCTAGGATTCATCTACTGAATACAAATTTGATCAGAGACTTCTGTGTTACTGTCTATGCAGGTATTGATAGTGTTATGCAGAATGCAGAAAATGGACTGAGCATTTATAATGTAGGCTGTGTTTTGTGCTTTGGATCATGGATTATTGCATACCCCATTAAAGCTTTATCCTAGGTTGCCAAATACATGGTTATTTCAATAACGGCAGAGATATCAAAGCAGAGGTACTCAGATCTATCCTTTACTCCTTATATTTAATCACTTGAACGCTCCTGTTTCCTTCACCTCAAAAACATCTCTAGAATCCTCCCTTTTCTTACCATGGAAACAGCCAAAATTCTCATTGTGTCTCTGATTCACTCTCGCCTTGACTAGTGTAACTAATCTTTACGATACACCAATGCCCCTTCCCTGTGCCAGTCACTGCACTGGTTGCCCATTCCCTTTAGAATAAAATGTAAACTTATTACTCTAACCCACAAAGCTCTGCACAGTGCTGCACCTCCTTCCATCTCCTCCCTCATCTCTGTCTACCACCCTACCCATGCTCTACGTTCTGCCAATGACCTTAGATTTACATCCTCCATAATACGAACCTCCTACCCCTGTCTCCAAGACTTCTCTCGTGCTGCACCAGTTCTCTGGAATATGCTACCCCAGACAATCAGATTCATTCCTAACATCCAGTTTTAAGTGTGCCCATAAAACACATCTTTTTAGACAGGTCTATAGCATTCTCTAACCTGACTTTTTTCCTATATAAATAAAGAATATTATTATTATTATTATTATTAGCGCCACACCATTGCACTGCTATTATTATGTTTAATTGTTGAAATGTCATATTTTCTTTAGGTCAGTCATAATGGGACCCGTATAGTTGTTCCAAATTGCTGACGGATCAAATTAATCAGGGGTGTACCCATACGGCAGTGATCTCCAACCGGTTGCTCTCCAAATGTTGTACGGCTGCCAGGGCATGCTGGGAGTTGTAGTTTGGAAACAGCTGGAGAGTCGCGGGTTGGAGATGCTACTATAGGGAGTGCAGAGATAGCCGTCACACCTGGCCCTAGTTGTTGAGCGGGCCTAGAACATTTGTTATAGTTTCTATTAGTTTAAATAAGTTTTTGTTAATCCAGACTGGGCTAGCAGCCAGAACATACAGTAATTGTGGTTGTACAATCATTTTAACTAATGCTATCCTGTCTGCTCTAGATAAAGGTAGCTTAATCCAGATGGAGATCTTAGACCGTATTCTGGCCAGAAGAGGCATGACATTAAGCGGAATAAACTTCCAAATGTCTGCACTGATTTTTATACCTAAATATTAAAAATTATCTGTTGGTTGCAAAACCTTCAATTTGCTATGATGCAGTTCGAAATTATCCAAGGGAAGTAACGTAGATTTACTCCAGTTAATATTTAGTCCAGATAGTCCTCCGAACTCTTCTATTTCATAGATGGTCCTAGGCAAGTGGCGTAACTACCGCTATAGCAGCCGTAGCCCCCCTCCCATGGCCGGAGGATCCAGTAGCAGCCGCTATACAGGGGATATATGTGGGATCGCTGGGACGCCCAGCGATAAGGAGAACAGGGGACCGAAAGTCCCCCAAAGTTCTCCATGACAAACCTTGGACTTCCGGAGTCTGTCTGCAGCTCCATAGAAATGAATTGTGCACTGGTCGCGCTTGTGCACATGCGTGACCAGCGCTCCTTTCATTTTTATTGAACTGCGCAGACGCCGGAAGTCCGAGGTTTGTCATGGAGAACTTCGGGGGACTTTCGGTCCCCCGTTCTCCTTATCGCTGCCAGCGATCACACATGTATCCCCTCCACTGTGGATAGGGGATACATCTCTTTTGTAGGACATACTATAGGCTGTTTTTTTTGGGGGGGGGGTTGGGGGCTGCATGGCGTTACCTACAGGGGGGGTTTAGGGCTGTATGGCGTTATCTCAAGGGGGGGTTTGGGGCTGTATGGCGTTATCTTCAGGGGAGGCTGTCTGGCATTATCTACAGGGGGCTGTATGGCGTTATCTACAGGGGAGGGCTGTATGGCGTTATCTACAGGGGGAGGTCTGTATGGCGTTATCTTCAGTGGGGCTGTCTGGCATTATCTACAGGGGGGCTGTATGGCGTTGTCTGCAGGGGGGGCTGTATGGTGTTATCTACAGGTGAGGGCTGTATGGCGTTATCTACAGGGGAGGGCTGTATGGCGTTATCTACAGGGGGAGGGCTGTATGGCGTTATCTACAGGGGGATTGTATGATGTTATCTATAGGGGTGCTGCATGGTGGAATATATAGGGAGGCACTATCTATAAGGGGGGGTTATCTGATACCCAGGGGAGGGGGGGCCCAGTCAAAAGTTTGCTATGGGGCCCAGTCTTTCCTAGTTACGCCCCTGTCCTAGGCACAGTATTTTCTGAGTTATTCAGACACAGTAATATGTCGTCAGCGTAGAGCAGGATTTTGTCTCCCCTCAATTCAGACCGGCCAATTGCGACAGTGCACAGTGATATGGTGGTGATTGGTGCTGTCTAGGACAACACCAATCCCTGTCATGTAGTGACGACGAGGTGGCGGTGATGGCACCCCCATCCCCCCCCCTGTCTGCACCGACCAATCGCAGCCATGGCGGGTGTTTGAAACACCCTCCACCAGCTCTGCCCACCTCATTCCAGTTAGGAATGGTGAGCAGAGCTGGTGTTACGGTCTGTGAGCCATACTTACCGATTCTGAGGCCTTCTGTTCTGCGATCCTGCTGTGATGTCTTCATCCGACTACTTCCTGCTGCTGAGTGAACAGTCATCATCATCATCTGTGCTGCTGCTGATTTTTATTTTTTTTAGCAGCAGCACTTGTTTTGTCCCTAAACTTCTTATCCCTGTACCCTTCCTCCCGTCCCCCCTCCCCCTCTTTCCCTTTTTACGTCCTGCGGCCGCTGAGTGCGGATCAGTGACCACCATCACTGACCGCCAATTTTTGGCACAGGACTTTTTTTTTGTATTTTTACACCTCCCTGTGTGCGCTCTGCTCTGATCAGCATCCGTGGTGAATAAAAAAATTCTACCCGCACCAATTAACTGTGTGCTTCCTGTGGCCGCTGAGCGCTGATCAGTGACCACATCTGTCCTCAATTATTGGCGCAGGTTTTTTATGTTTTGGCCTTTTTTTACTGCAACTTTTTTTTGCGTGCGCCCTGCGGCCACTGAGTGCTGAGTCTAATAATCAGCCTCAGTGGTAATTTGTTTACGCAGGTTATTTTTTGGCCTTTTTTTTGTTTTTATAAAACTGTAAAAAAAAAAAAGAGCGTTAGGGCATTAGATTAGCGGACGTTTACTGACGTCCGTTTTGTAAAAAAAATATATAGCAGAAGTTATAGCTATATATTTTTTATACAGTTTGAGTATATTTACAGCTTATAGTCAGCGTCCATTTAGTGACGGACATTCAGTTTTTTTAACTGCAGTTCGGTCACTAAATTGTTGATAGCGTAGCAACACAGTTGTAGCTCAATTTTTTTTACAGTTCTATATTGAACGTTCAATAAATTTCTTTCTCCTAAATTTTTCTTATTCTTCTCTTCTTTTTCTTCTCTTCCTTTTTTTTTTTTTCCTATAAATTTCATATACACGTATAAAAGCACAACACACACAACCACCTCTATAAAAATAAATTGAGTATTACACGTATTGAAGAACTACATATCTCCCTAATAAAAATGTCCCAATCATCTCAAAGGGTCTATTCAGCCAAAGAGGCATACGCCATCCTGCCCTCTGACACTGAATCGGCCAGCGAGGGAGAAGAGGAAATTGACCCATTCCTCTTTACCTCCTCATCATCATCCTCATCCAGTAATGAGGAACCCCCACAAAGACGCCCCAGGACATCAGCAGAGGCAACCCCACAAATGAGTGATACCATGTGGAACCCACCCCCTGATAATTATGAGCCTCACATTCTGGATTTCACAGGGAGCTCAGGAATTCGATTTGAGACTGTAGGCCTCGCAGAAATTGACTATTTCAAGCTCTTTTTCTCTGAGGATTTTGTTAATTTAATGGTGGCCCAGATAAATTTATACGCCCAACAATTTTTAGCCCAAAACCCCACGTCATCATTTGCTAGGTGGACCCCCATAGAGGCAGCGGAGATGATGACATTTTGGGGCCTTGTCCTACATATGGGCTTAGTAAAAAAGCCAGAGATTAGGCAATACTGGAGTGTGGACAGTTTATACAGCACCCCATTATACCGTATGGCAATGAACCGGACCCATTTTGAAATAATTCAGAAATGTTTGCATTATAATGATAATGCACAGTGCCCGCCCCGTGATGACCCCACGTACGACCGCCTATTAAAAATCAGGCCAATGATTGATTATTTCTGCACCAAATTTCAAGTGTACACCCCCGAATAGAACATAGCAATAGGCGAGTCCCTTGTACATTTTAAGGGGAGACTAAAATTCTGCCAATACCTGCCAAGCAAGAGGGCGAGGTATGGGATTAAAATGTGCAAGCTGTGAGAGAGCAGCTCAGGGTACACCTACAGGTTTCGGGTTTATGAAGGGAAGGACTCCAGAACTGAACCTCCAGAATGTCCCCCCGTCCTGGGAGTTAGTGGAAAAATGGTGTGGGATTTGGTGCACCTACTGCTGGACAAGGGTTATCACCTTTACGTGGATAACTTCTATACCAGCATCTCACTATTTAAATGGCTCTCCACCAGAAGCTCTGCAGAATGCGAAACCGTGCGCAAAAACCAGAGAGGCCTCTCTAAAAATCTGATTGGGCAACCCCTAAGAAAGGGAGAAGCAGCGCACTACACAGCGATAACATGTTGCTGGTCAAGAATAAGGACAAGAGGGACGTCCTTATGTTGACCACAATACACGGTAGCGGCAGCACCCCTGTCCGAGGTAGCACTACAATGACCCCCAAGCCAGATTGCATCCTCGGCTACAATAAGTACATGGGAGGGGTTGATCTCCCTGATCAAGTACTGAAGCCGTACAGTGCCATGCGGAAAACAAAGGTGTGGTACAAAAAGCTGGCCGTGCACATGGTACAGATGGCATTGTATAACTCTTACGTGCTATACCAATGTGCAGGCCAGACAGGGACATTCCTTCAGTTTCAAGAGGCGGTTATCAAGGCAATTGTATTTGGGAAGCAGGAAGGGGAGGGCCCCAGTACTTCTAGAAACGATGGTCCACGTACTGTACCAGGGCAACACAATCCTGGTGAAATGCCCTCCACTGGTAAAAAGGGAAGGAGCCAAAAAAGATGTAAAGTGTGTTACAAAAGGGGGAGAAGACGAGACATAACTTATCATTGGGAAACCTGCCCCGACAAACCTGGCCTGTGCATAAAGGAGTGCTTCAAAGTTTATCACACATCCATGGATTTTTAATTGAAACATTTTTTTAAATGCTCACTATACCCCTAGATATATTTCTTGTGGGGTGTAGTTTCCACTACACTCTTGGTTTCCACTGTTTTGGCCACTCAGGGGCTTTGCAAATGTGACATGGCCTCCGCAAACCATTCCAGTTAAATTTGAACTCCAAATGGTGCTCTTTCTATTCTAAGCCCTGCCGTGTGTCCAAACAGCTGTCTATGACCACATGTGGGGTACTGTTTTACTCGGGACAAACTGCTCTACAAATGTGGTGGTGCTTTTTCTCCTTTAGTCCCTGTGGGAATGAAAACAAATTAGCTAAACCTACGTTTTATTGGGAAAAATGTAGATTTTCATTTTCACGTCCTAATTCCAATAATTTCTGCAAAAAACCTCTGGGGTCAAAATGCTCACTATACCGCTAAATAATTTCCTCAAGGGGTGTAGTTTTCAAAATGGGGTCACTTGTGGGGGGTTTCCACTGTTTTGTCCCCTCAGGGGTTTGAAAATGCGACATGGCCTCTGAAACCATTCTTGCTAAATTTGAGCTCCAAAAGCCAAATGGCGCTTTTCCCTTCTAAGCCCTGCCTTGTGTCCAAACAGCCGTCTATGACCACATGTGGGGTAATGTTTTACTCGGGACAAACTGCTCTACAAATGTGGTGGTGCTTTTCTCCTTTAGTCCTTGTGGGAATGAAAACAAATTAGCTAAACCTACGTTTTATTGGGAAAAATGTAGATTTTCATTTTCACGTCCTACTTCCAATAATTTCTGAAAAAACCTGTGGGGTCAAAATGCTCACTATACCACTAGATAATTTTCTCAAGGGGTGTAGTTTCCAAAATGGGGCCACTTGTGCGGGTTTCTACTGTTTTGGCACCGCAAGAGCCCTTCAAACTTGACATGGTGCCTAAAATATATTCTAATAAAAACAAGGCCCCGAAATCCTCTAGGTGCTCCTTTGCTTCTGAGGCCGCTAGGGCCACATGTGGGATATTTCTAAAAACTGCAGAATCTGGGCAATAAATGTTGAGTTGCATTTTTCTGGTAAAACTTTCGGTGTTAAGAAAAAATGGAATAAACTTGAATTTCTGCAAAAAAAAAAACGAAATTTGTACATTTCACCAGTACTTTGCTTTAATTCCTATGAAACGTCTAAATAGTTAAGAAACTTTCTAAATGCTGTTTTGAATACTTTGAGGGGTGCGGTTTTTAAAATGGGGTGACTTATTGGGGGTTTCTAATATACAGGGTGGGCCATTTATATGGATACACCTAAATAAAATGGGAATGGTTGGTGATATTAACTTCCTGTTTGTGGCACATTAGTATATGGGAGGGGGGAAACTTTTCAAGCTGGGTGTTGACCATGGCGGCCATTTTGAAGTCGGCCATTTTGTATCCAACTTTAGTTTTTTCAATGGTAAGAGGGTCATGTGACACATCAAACTTATCGAGAATTTCACAACAAAAACAATGGTGTTCTTGGTTTTAACGTTACTTTATTCTTTCATGAGTTATTTACAAGTTTCTGAGCACTTATAAAATGTGTTCAAAGTGCTGCCCATTGTGTTGGATTGTCAATGCAACCCTCTTCTCCCACTCTTCAAACACTGATAGCAACACCGCAGAAGAAATGCTAGCACAGGCTTCCAGTATCCGTAGTTTCAGTTGCTGCACATCTCGTATCTTCACAGCATAGACAATTGCCTTCATATGACCCCAAAGATAAAAGTCTAAGGGGGTCAGATCGGGAGACATTTCTTCTACGGTGTTGCTATCAGTGTGTGAAGAGTGGGAGAAGAGGGTTGCATTGACAATCCAACACAATGGGCAGCACTTTGAACACATTTTATAAGTGGTCAGAAACTTGTAAATAACTCATGAAAGAATAAAGTAACGTTAAAACCAAGCACACCATTGTTTTTCTTGTGAAATTCTTGATAAGTTTGATGTGTCACATGGCCCTCTTCCCATTGAAAAAACTAAAGTTGGATACAAAGTGGCTGACTTCAAAATGGCCGCCATGGTCAACACCCAGCTTGAAAAGTTTCCCCCCTCCCATATACTAATGTGCCACAAACAGGAAGTTAATATCACCAACCATTCCCATTTTATTTGGGTGTATCCATATAAATGGCCCACCCTGTATAACGCCCTTAAAGCCACTTCAGAACTGAACTGGCCCCTGCAAAAATAGCCTTTTGAAATTTTCTTCAAAATGTGAGAAATTACTGCTAAAGTTCTAAGCCTTGTAACGTCCTACAAAAATAGAAGGATGTTCAAAAAATTATGCCAAACTAAAGTAGACATATGGGAGATGTTAATTAGCAACAATTTTGTGTGGTATAACTGCCTGTCTTGCAAGCAGATACGTTTAAATTGAGAAAAATGCTAATTTTTGCAATTTTTTGGATACATTTTGGTGTTTTTCACAATTAAATACTGAATGTATAGAGCTAATTTTGCCAGTAACATAAAGTCCAATGTGTCATGAGAAAACAATCTCAGAATCGCTTGGATAGGCAAAAGCATTCCGAAGTTATTACCACTTAACGTGAAACATGTCAGATTTGAAAAATGAGGCTCTGTCAGGAAGGTCAAAAGTGGCCAAAGTGGGAAGGGGTTAACATTTCTTCCTGGAATAAACCCACTCTGGTCAGGATGTATTATTGCTGAAATTACTTTGGCCATGCCTTAGCGTATATCTTTATGTCCGTGTTGAGGAGGGAAATTGGCCTATATGACTCAATTTCAATGGGATCATTACCCTTTTTCAATATAACCGTGATAATAGCTTCAGACATTGAAAATGGAAGTCCCTTACCCATATCTGACCTATTGATGGTTTCCACTAATAAGGGGAGTAGCTCCTTGTCAGATTTTCTATATGTTTCAAACGGGAGTCCAACAGATCCTGGAGATGCGTTGCCCGAGAATGATTTTACTGCTTCCCTAAGGTCCTCCACTGTATTGAGAGCTCCCAACATGTTCCTCTGTTCTTCTGTCAAAGTAGGAAATTTTATTCTATCTAAGAAGGAGTTCAGCTCCATGTCGCTGGCTCCTGTCTCCTCGTTATATAAATCTGAGTAGAAGTCAAAGAATTCTCCCATTATTTCTTCCGGGTCACAAGAAAGACCTCCCCGCCATCTCTTAACACATGAGACATTATTAGATGTCTTTTGATTGGTGATGATCTGTATTAATAGTCTGCCAGGCTTCCCAGATTCACAAAAATAATTCAGAAAAAATCAGTTTCTGTTGTGTTTTCTCCAACAAAAAATGCCCAAGATCCTTCTGTGCTTTAAAGAGTAGTTCTCTATTGCATGTATCACCTGCCACAAAAATATCCCTCTCAGCACAGACTACCTTCCTTCTAAATTCAGATTCCTGTCGTAAGAAGTATTTGTGGGTAGAATGAATTTCCCCAAAGAGCAGTCCCCTTAGAGAGGCTTTCAACGCATCCCAAACAAAATACACATGGGTAGAGTTAAAGTTTATCTCCCATAGAAAGATATTTTCCTATCTTCCCCTGTTTATCTATAAGTGTGAGCCAATGTGGGTTTATTCTAATACCTCCTTTAGTTGTCTGAAACTTTCTTGTATAATTTAGTTCTAATTTAACCAAAGCGTGGTCAGAAATTCCATTCATTTCGTAATCCATTCTTGCTACGTTCCGAAAAAACTCTGGGTTCGATAAAGCCATGTCTATACGGGACATGAATTTATATGTTGTGCTATAGCACGAGAAGACTTTTCTAGGACCATATTTACTTCTCCAAATATCTATAAGTCCAGTTTGACTACAGAGCCCGGGAAGCGGGGATACTCTAACTGAATCTGGGACGTTGCTTTCTATTCCCTTAATCCTGTCCAGTTTTTCTTCCATAACGGAGTTAAAGTCCCCAATGATCAAAACCGGTCCAATTGTATTGAGAAATAATAGTACTTGGCTTAAAACGTCGTGGTTATAGGGGGGTGGAATATATACAAATACCAATAGACTTCATCCGTAATTATGGACCGTAATTACGGACCCATTAATTTTTTATGGCCGCAGAAAGCTGTCGTAAAAAAAAAAGGACATGTCCTATTTTTTAATTTTACGGACCGTGTTCCCATACTTTAGAATTGGAGCACGGTGCGCAAATGCGGATGACTGTTTGCAGCTGTCCGCGGCTGGCCGTGCCCGTAATCACGGACCGTGATTACGGGCACGGTCGTGTGCGTGGGGCCTAAGTAATAATATCTAATGAAGAGCAATTAATGTCACTTCCAAATACACACAATATATTATATGCTAATGTATTATTATAAAAATAACTGTATAACAAATCTGTATTTGTCTTCTTATGATATGCTGCATTACAATGTATATTTGATAACTAAAATTCTTTGTGTCAGTCTTGGCTGTTGTGGACGTAGCTGACAAGGTATTGTCAAGTGTATCATTTGCATATGTGTATTTATTCAGCAAATATTAATGTGGTTTATGTTACTTTCTAATTAAACAGGTTATACAGGATTTCAGATATAGTCCTGGCAGACATTGGATCATCTCAAGAACGTAGAGGCTAGTGCACAAGGCTATGGAAAAATGACACTCTTTTACTATTTTCCTACTATAAAAAATTCTGAACATCTTTTATTATGAAAGTTAATGCAGAATGAAGTATAGCACAATCAGATTCCTGTTGCCATTTGTCTATTGCTAGTAAAAAGTAAGTATATATAATGGCCCACGGCAGGAGTGCCCCTTACCTCCTTTGTTATACGTACTGGTCATAGAGCACTTTGCTAATGCACTTGGCACTAATTACTTTATTTATAGTTTAACTGTGAAATTGACTTCATATAAACTAATTTTTATATGCAGACAACTTCTTTATGTTACCGTTTGTTCCATAATTATTTGGGCAGTGACACAATCTTCATGATTTGGGCTCTGAATGTCACCACATTGGATTTGAAATGAAACAACTGAGATGCAATTGAAGTGTAGAATTTCAGGTTTAATTCAAGGGGTTGAACAAAAATATCCTGGGAATCGTTTAGGAATTGGAACCATTTTCCTACACAGCCGCCTCATTTCAGGCGCTCAAAAGTAATTGGACAAATTAACATTACCATAAATAGAATGTGTTGTTTTTTTTAAAAAATACTTTGTAGAGAATCCTTTGCAGGCAATGACTGCCTGAAGTATGGAACCCATGGACATCATCAAACGCTGGGTTTCCTCTTTTGTGTTGCTTTGCCAGGCCTTTACTGTCTTCAGTTGTTGCTTGTGGGTCTTTCTGCCTTAAGTTTTGTCTTAAGCAAGTGAAATGCAGCTCGATCGGGGTGAGATCTGGTGATTGACTTGGCCATTGCAGAATAGTCCACTTCTTTGCCTTAAAAAACTCCTGGGTTGCTTTCGCAGTATGTTTTGGGTCATTGTCCATCTGTATTGTGAAGAGACGTCCAATCAACCTTGCTGCATTTGGTTGAATCTGAGCAGAAACTATATCACTGAACACTTCAGAATTAATTCGGCTACTTCTGTCTTCAGTCACATCATCAATAAACACTAGTGACCCAGTGCCTTTGGCAGCAATGCATGCCCATGCCATCACACTGCCTCCACCATGTTTTACAGAGGATGTGGTGTGCTTTGGATCATGGGCCATTCCACGTCTTCTTCATACTTTCTTCCTCCCATCATTCTGGTACAGGTTGATCTTAGTTTCATGCTGTTCCAGAACTGGGCTGGCTTCTTTAGATGTTGTTTGGCAAAGTCTAATCTGGCCTTTTCTATTTTTGAGGCTAATTAATGGTTTGCACCTTGTGGTGAACCCTCTGTATTTGCTCTCATGAAGTCTTCTCTTTATGGTAGACTTAGATATTGATACACCTACTTCTAGGATAGCGTTCTTGGGTAGATGTTGTGAAAGGATTTTCCTTCACCATGGAAAGGATTCTGCGATCATCCACCACAGTTATCTTCTGTGGACGTTCAGGCCTTTTGGGTGTCATGCTCCTTGTGGAGCCTAACAATGGTCTGTTTCACTTGCATTGAAAGCTCCTTTGACCTCATGTTGTGGGTTCATAGCAACAGCTTCCAAATGCAAATGCCACACCTGGAATCAACTCCAGACCTTTTACCTGCTTAATTGATAATGGATTAATGAGGGAATAGCCCATACAGCCCATAAAATAGCTTTGGAGATAATGTCCAATTACCTTTGGTCCTTTGAAAAACTGGCAGCTACATTTTAAAGAGCTTTAATTCCTAAAGCCTTCCTCAAATTAGGATGTGAATACCCTCAAATTAAAGCTGGGAGACTACACCTTAAGCCCATATTGATTATATAAATATGTTTTGGTAACCAGCTAAAATGCCAAAACTTGTGTCGCTGTCCAAACAATTCTAGACCTAACTGTATCTTCCCTGTAAATTCTCTCCCTACCCTTCTCTCAGAAGTAACCATGCATTAGTTCAAATGACACAATATCACATTGCTTTCTTTTACTATATCCATTTTGCAATTGTCATTTTTTCTGTAATCCCCCCCCCCCCCCCTTAGATCTAATAAATTTCACATGAAATGCATTTATCATATATTGGGGCACCCAACTATCACTAGAACAGGGGTGTTGGATTCCCTGTCCCTTCTCACCAAATGACTGCAGCAAGGACTGGCAAAGTCTATCACCGAGTTATGCCAATCTTTTTATGGTTACATTTGAGGATCTTCACATTTGGAATAATTCCAATTGTAAACACCATATATTATTCTATCGGAGATACACAGATGATATGTTTTTCATTTGGCAAGGTAACATGAGGTCAGCAACCGATTTTACGACTTCATTAAACACAAATACTTGGGGTCTAAAGTTCACGAGTAATATCAATCCAGATCAAATAGATTTTCTTGATCTGACTATCTCTCACACTATCGCAAATTATCCCAAATTATCGCAAATCACCCCTTCGCACCATTTCACGTACAGTTACGTCATGGGAGATGGCCTTTTCGCGCATCTCCACGTAACTGTACGTGAAGGAGATGGAGCTGGCTCAGGAGCTGAGCCAGCGACATCACCGCCGGGTGACAGCTGTATGTTACAGCTGGCACCCTGAGGTATCGGCCAGGACCGGAGCTAGCCTCCGATCCGACCGATTAACCCCTCACATGCTGCGTTCAATAGAGATCGCAGCATGTGAGGAGTTTATAGCCACCGACACCCCAGCAACGTGATCGCTGGGTTGCCGGTGGCTGCAAAGGCGATCGGAGGGCTAATACTTACCTCCCGGTCCGCCAGTAACGGAATCCTCCTATGCCCCGTCGTCGGCGGGGCCCAGGAGGCTTCCGGTACCATCGGCAAGATGGCGCCGGCTCAGCTTCCGGCTCAGAAGCTGAGCCGTCGTCATCAGCAGTGGGTGTCCGCTGTATGTTACAGCGGACACCCCGATCTATCGGCAGGAACCGAAGCTAGCTCCGATTCCTGCCAGTAACCCCTTCAATTCAGCGATTCAATGCAATCGCTGCATCAAAGTGGTTTGTATGCAATCGGCAGCCTTGCCATGCGATGGCAAGGTTAGCGACTGCTACTATGGCAACAGGATGCCTAACAATGGCTTCCTATCTGCCATTACATTAGCCGATTAGGCCTCGCCCGGAGGCGGAGCCTGATCGGCTTGCTGTCAGTGAACAACTGACAGTTCTAATACATTGCACTACATAGGTAGTGCAATGTATTAGAACATCAAACAAACAGTTGGACCTTCAAGTCCCCTACTGGGACTAAAGAAAAGTGTAAAAATAAAGTGTAAAAAAAGTACAAATAAAAGTTGTCAAAAATACAATAAAAGTTTCAAATAATAACACAAAACACAATCGCCCTTTTTCCCTTATCAAGTCATTTATTATTGAAAAAAATAATAAAGCCACACATATTTGGTATCGCTGTGACCGTAACGACCTTAACTATAAAAATATTATGTTATTTATTCTGCACAGTGAACGCCGTAAAAAAAAAAACTAAAAAATACTGACATAATTGCTATTTTTTGGTCACTTTGTCTTCCAAAAATTGAAATAAAAAGTGATCAAAAAGTCGCATGTACCTAAAAATGGTACCTATAAAAACTATAACTCGTCTCGCTAAAAACAAGCCCTCATACAGCTCCGTCGACTAAAAATGTAAAACCGTTATGGCTCTCACAACTTGGCGACAGAAAAAATCCATTCTCTTTACAAAAGTTATTTTATTGTGCAAAAAGTTGTAAAACATAAAAAGTGCTATAAATGAGGTATTACCGGAATCGGACTGACCTGCAGAATAAGGCTAACATGTAATTTATAATGCGTGGTGAACGCTGTATAAAAAAAACTAAAAAAATATGCCAGAATTGCTGTTTTTTGGTCACCTTGCCTCCCAAAAAAAAAAAGGACAACAAGTGATCAAAAAGTCGCATGTACCACAAAAGGGTACCAATAAAAACTACAGCTCGTCCCACAACAAACCAGCCCTCATACCACTACGTCTATGAAAAAATAAAATTAGTCAAGGCACCAATAAGCCAGGAAATAAAAATATGCAGTTGTGCCGACCCGAGGGGAACGTTTCTTCTGTTTCAAGTAGCGAATTATCAAGGCCCCTAAAATTAGGGAACCAGGAAGGGGAGGGCCCAAACATATCTTCTGGAAGCGAGGGTGCCCGTATTATACCAGGACAACACTTCCCAGTAAAATTCCCCAAACTTCAAAGGTGCCGAGTGTGGACCAAAAGGGGAATAAGTAAAGACCATTTATTAGTGCGACACCGGCCTGTGCAGAAAGGATTGTGTCACAGCATAACACACATCTATGGATTATTTTATTGTTTTTTTTTACCCCACTATACCACCTGACTATGCCACTTATATACTCCGCCCGCCTTACATGTACGCCCACATTATAAACGGAAACACCAGTAAGACTCAAAACAAAACTACTACAAGCAAAATCCACGCTCCAAAAGCCAAATGGCGCTACCTCCCTTCTGAACCCTACAGTGTGCCCAAACAGCAGTTTACTTCCACATATATGGCATCGCCATACCCGGGAGAACCCTTTTAACAATTTTTGGGGTGTGTGTCTCCAGTGGCACAAGCTGGGCGCCACATATTGGCATATCTATTGAAAAACCATTTTCACTCTGCAACATCGAGTGCACACCAATTTCTGCCAATCACCTGTGGGGTTAATATGCTCACTACACCACTAGGTGAATACCTTGAGGGGTGTAGTTTCCAAAATGGGGTCACTTCTGAGGGGTTTCCACTGTTTTGGTCCCACAGGGACTTTGCAAATGCGACATAGTGCCCAGAAACCAATCCAGCAAAATCTGTACTCCAAAAGCCAAATGGCGCTCCTTCCCTTCTGAGCCCTACTCTGTGCCCAAACAGCAGTTTATGACCACATATGTGGTATTGCCGTACACAGGAGAAGTTGCTTTACAAGTTTTGGGGTGCTTTTTTTCATTTATTTGTTGAGAATATGAAACATTTTCAGCTAAAACTACGTCTTATTGAAGAAAAAGGATTTTTTTTATTTTCACTTCCCAATTCTAATAAAATCTATGAAACACCTGTGGGGTAAAAAAGCTCACTACACCCCTAGATGAATTCCTCAAGGGGTGTAGTTTCGTGAATAGAGTCACTTTTGGGGAGTTTCCACTGTACTGGTACCTTAGGAGCTTTGCAAAAGTGACATGGTGTCAATAAACCAATCCAGCAAAATCTGTGTTCCAAAAGCCAAATGGCACTCCTTCTCTTCTGATCCTTGCCGTATGCCCAAACAGCCGTTTATGACCACAAATGGGGTATTGCCGTGCTCCAAAGAAGTTGCTTTACAAATGTTGGGGTTCTTTTATTCCTTTATTTGTTGAGAAAATGAAAAATTTTGAGCTAAAGCTACGTCTTATTGGAAAAAAAGGATTTTTTTTATCTTCACTGCCCAATTCTAATAAAATCTATGAAACCTCTGTGAGTTCAAAATGCTCACTACACCCCTAGATGGATTCTTCAAGGGGTGTAGTTTCCTAAATAGAGTAACTTTTTTGGTGTTTTCACTGTTTTAGTCCCTTAGGGGCTTTGCAAATGCGACGTGGTCTCCGCAAACCATTCCTGCTAAATTTGAGCTCCAAAAGCCAAATGCACTCTTTCCCTTCTAAGCTCCGCCGTGTGTCCAAACAGCTGTTTATGACCACATGCGGGGTATTGTTTTACTCGGGAGAAATTGCTTTACAAAAGTAGTGGTGCATTTTCTCCTTTTAGTCCTTGTGGAAATTAGAAAAAATTAGCTAAACCTACATTTTCTTTGAAAGAATGTAGATTTTCATTTTCACGGCCTACTTCCAGTAATTTCTGCAAAAAACCTGCGGGGTCAAAATGCTCACTATACCCCTAGATAATTTCCTCAAGGGGTATAGTTTCCAAAATGGGGTAATTTTTGGGGGATTTTCACTGTTTTGGCGCCGCAAGAGCCTTTCAGACCCGACATGGAGCCTAAAATATTTTCTAATAAAAAGGAGGCCCCAAAATCCTCTAGGTGCTCCTTTGCTTCTGAGGCCAGTGCTTCAGTCAATAAGTGCACTAGGGCCACATGTGGGGTATTTCTAAAAACTGCAGAATCTGGGCAATAGATATTGAGTTGCGTTTCTCTAGTAAAACTTTCTGTGTTACAAAAAAAATAGATGAAAAATGAATTTCTGCAAAAAAAAAGAAAGAAATTTGACCATTTCACATCTAATTTGCCTTAATTCCTGTGAAACATCTAAAGGGTTAAGAAACTTTCTAAATGCTCTTTGAATACTTTGAGGGGTGAAGTTTTTAAAATGGGGTGACTTATCGAGGGTTTCTAATATATAAGGCCCTAAAATCCACTTCACAACTGAACTGGCCCCTGTAAAAATAGCCTTTTGAAATTTTCTTGAAAATGTGAGAAATTGCTGCTAAAGTTCTAAGCCTTGTGATGTCATAGAAAAATAAAAGGATGTTCAAAAAACGATGCCAATCTAAAGTAGACATATGGGTGATGTTAGTTAGCAACAATTTTGTGTGGTATTACTATCTGTCTTACAAGCAGATACATATAAATGTAGAAAAATTGTAATTTTTGCAATTTTTCGCTACATTTTGGTGTTTTTCACAATTAAATACTTAATGTATCGAGCAAATTTTGCCAGTAACATAAAGTCCAATGGGTCACGAGAAAACAATCTCAGAATCGCTTGGATAGGTAAAAGCATTCCGGAGTTATTACCACATAAAGTGACACATGTCAGATTTGAAAAAATAGGCTGTGTCCTTAAAGAGGCTCTGTCACCAGATTTTGCAACCCCTATCTGCTATTGCAGCAGATCGGCGCTGCAATGTAGATTACAGTAACATTTTTATTTTTAAAAAACGAGCATTTTTGGCCAAGTTATGACCATTTTTGTATTTATGCAAATAAGGCTTGCTAAAGTCCAACTGGGCGTGTTTAAAGTAAAAGTCCAACTGGGCGTGTATTATGTCTGTTACATCTGGGCGTGTTTACTTCTTTTACTAGCTGGGCGTTCTGACGAGAAGTATCATCCACTTCTCTTCAGAACGCCCAGCTTCTGCCAGTGCAGACACAGCGTGTTCTCGAGAGATCACGCTGTGTCATCACTCACTTCCTGCCCCAGTTCCTGCATCGTGTCGGACGAGCGAGGACACATCGGCACCAGAGGCTACAGTTGATTCTGCAGCAGCATCGGCGTTTGCAGGTAAGTCGATGTAGCTACTTACCTGCAAACGCTGATGCTGCTGCAGAATCAACTGTAGCCTCTGGTGCCGATGTGGCCGACACGATGCAGGACCTGGGGCAGGAAGTGAGTGACGTCACAACGTGATCTCTCGAGAACACGCTGTGTGTCTGCACTGCCAGAAGCTGGGTGTTAACGAACAGAAGTGGATGATGCTAATTCGTCAGCATCATACACTCATATTCCTAACGCCCAGCTAGTAAAAGAAGTAAAAACGCCCCCGATGTACACACATAATACACGCCCAGTTGTACTTTTACTGTAAACACGCCCAGTTGTACTTTTGCAAGCCTCATTTGCATAAATACAAAAATGGTCATAACTTGGCCAAAAATGCTAGTTTTTTTTAAATAAAAACGTTACTGTAATCTACATTGCAGCGCCTATCTGCTGCAATAGCAGATAGGGGTTGCAAAATCTGGTGACAGAGCCTCTTTAAGGCCAAAACAGGCTCAGTCCTTAAGGGGTTAAGAAGGTAGATGCAAATAATTACTTAGATTTCTCAAGTGGGCATTACAAAAAATGGCTCCAAAATATCCCCTATAGCCAATACAAATGAATACGCAAACATTTTACTCGAGACAATGACTTTAAACAACAAGCTACCATCTTACAAGATAGATTCAAACAAAAGGGATACCCAAATCACCTTCTCACTGATGCATATCAGAGAACTGAAAAAACTAAAATAATAATAATGCATGAGTATACTGCCAATAGTAGAAGCAATGATAACAACAATTTTAAATCAACAACCTGGTGGTAGATATATATAAATTAATTAATTAATTAATTTTAAAAAAATGAATATGAGGAAATACACCATAAATAAATGGAAATGAAAAAATACACATATCTATCACACTACGTCCAGAATCCCACTTAGGAGGATAATTGGTAAAATTTCTATGGTTGCGTTCCTGGGGTTAACAGAGAAAACACATAAACAGAATTGTAAAAACATTGATGTATCAATGTATATAAATGTATATAATGCACATAGTGTCTCATCTTTAGGACTAATTGGTAATTGGTAATAAGTGGGTAGTGACTAGCAGTGAATCCGCCGTTATGTGCTCTTAGTAATTGACAAAAAGCGCACATGATGAGAATTTTGTATGGAAATTGAAATGTTATATATTAAAAAGTTGTATATTAAAAATATTAAAAATATATATATATATATATATATATATATATATATATAAAAAATATATATATATATATATATATATATATATATATATATATATAGCAGACAAAAAATGGCGACAGCACCCTTCGACACTAATGCCACCTAAACCACTAAATATAAATAAATATGCACTAAAGCTAAATCTACTTACAATAGGGAGGTTCTTAGTGCACATTTTGATCAAAAAGTGTTAGCCCACCTGCCACGACAAGGCGACCTCTGTAAGGTGGGAACCTACGCTGCACATACACCCAGAACTGGGACTAAGCCTACATATATACCTGGGGATGATAGGATCCAGCATTGAACTGATTAAAAACACCCAGGGCAGAGTGGGAGGAGTGCAAGAACAACAAGTGGAGGCAGTCACTAACCCCACATATATGGATCCCATAAACACAACAAAAATTGAACAGCACATTCCAACTAAATGATACAAAATGTATGAAGGTGCAAGAACACCTATGACTGCAGATATACCGCAGACAAAAAATGGCGACAGCACCCTGCGACACTAATGCCACCTAATATATATATATACAGGGTGGGCCATTTATATGGATACACCTAAATAAAATGGGAATGGTTGGTGATATTAACTTCCTGTTTGTGGCACATTAGTATATGGGAGGGGGGAAACTTTTCAAGCTGGGTGTTGACCATGGCGGCCATTTTTAAGTCGGCCATTTTGTATCCAACTTTAGTTTTTTCAATGGGAAGAGGGTCATGTGACACATGAAACTTATCACGAATTTCACAAGAAAAACAATGGTGTGCTTGCTTTTAACGTTACTTTATTCCTCTTCATAGGAGAGAGGGGGGTTCCGTGCTCTTCCACAAAACAGGCTCGTGCACAGTTAACCAAATTTCGGAGAATAGACCTCTTGTACGATGGCAAAGGAATGTCGCTTAGATGAAGCAGGAAAAAGGCGGGAGTAAAAGGTCAGAAAAAGAGGAGGTTATTCTCCATACTTCCTGCCAGAAAGGAGACAACACTGGACAGTCTCAAAAAGTATGTAGAAGGGTACCTTCAGCAGACCGGCATCTCCAACAGTGCAAGGAGACATTAGGGAACATGACATGAAGTCTGGATGGACCATAGTACCATTGAGAAAAAAGTTTGTATCCCGCTTCTTGAATACGACTAGATATTGACGACCCATGTGTCAGATCATATATTCTTGTTAATTGGGAATCAGAAAAAGACAAGTTCAAAACATGCTCCCATTTGCCCACAAAGGGAGGTGGGGTTGCGTCGAAGGGGACACCAACATGGCATAAATAGCAGACAAGGCATGTCGTAGCGGTCCTTTTTCAGAGGGTATCCAATAGCGTGTTGTAGCGGGAGAGGGACGTAGGGGAAGGAAGAGAGATAAGGAAGTGATGGAGTTGATTCGCCCTCCAGAATCCCAATGGGCAAGGGTCAGATGTGAAAATGAGAGATTCCAGGGATGCCCAAGTATCCCCTACCAGAAAATGAGTATCTCGATATTGGCCAGAGGACGCCCATCTCTGGAATACAGGATCCGACAAGCTCGGTGTAAAAGAGGGATGGCCCAATATCGGAAGTAAAGGGGAAGGATAGGGTAGAAGTTAATTCCCAGTACACTTGGTACAATTTGGTATCAGCATTATGATGCCAGTCTACTAATCTATTAAGGTGGGAAGCTCTGTAGTAGGCATAAATATCGGGTAACCCAATTCCCCCCTGTCTTTTAGGTTCTATACAGTAACAACTTCGAGATTCTGGCTGGTTTGTTATTCCACACAAATTTGGAGAAGAGGGAGGCAATTGCATTGAAGAAAGAACGAGGAATATGAATGGGCAGGGCCTGTAGCAGGTAAAGTATCCTAGTTAGAACATTCATCTTCAATATTGAGCAGCGACCAAACCATGTAACGGTACCAAGAGTCCATCTATCGAGATCTTTCTTAACTGGGGACGGTAGGGGAGGAAAGTTAGCTTGATAAAGTCCAGATGCACTCGGGGTAAGGTGAACGCCCAGGTAAGGTAGGGTAGATGAAGACAATTTGAATGGGAAGGAGGATTAGATTAGATAGGGTCACGTATTGAGAAAGTTCAAGGAAATGTAACAGAGAGCTGGGGATCTGGGTACAAAAAGACACACGAGGGAGGAACAGGAAAACAATATCAACACAGTGGGCTATTCTGGATTATCTAGTTTAACGGCAATTGGGTCTGCGACAAGGAGAAACCAAGGGAGGGGGGAGAAGAAAAAAGGGGGTGAGAAAGGAGGGGGGAAGGAGGGGTCGAGGGGGGAAGGGGGAAGAGGGGTCGAGGGGGAGGGGGGAGGAGGGGAGGAGGGGGGATGGGGAAAGAAATATAGGAAATAAAAGGGAGAATAATGAATCTCCAAGGACACCGGGAGATATACACAATGCTCTGTAAAGAAGATACCTGCTGCACATTAATGGAGGCGTTTTACTCCTCAAATTACGCCTGAAAAGACGGCTCCAATACGTCAGTAAACATCTGCCCATTGCTTGCTATGGGTCTTATGATGTTCTGTGCAGACGAGCTGTCATTTTACGCGTCGCTGTCAAAAGACAAATTACGCCCACGTCAAAGAAGTGCAGGATACTTCTTGGGACGTAATTGGAGCCGTTTTTCATTGACTCCATTGAAAAACCGCTCCAATTACGTCCGTAATGGACGCCGCGAAAAAATGCGTGCACTTGTAAAAATGTCTGAAATTCAGGAGCTGTTTTCTCCTCAAGACAGCTCCGTAATTTCAGACGTATTTTGCGTTGCCGTGTAAACATACCCTTACATTTAAGCCAGAGGTAGCTGAAAGATGTGTCTAAAGTGATAATGTAAAGTAAATATGGGACAAACACCTATGCTAGACATAGTAAACTGTTCAAGAATTCACAGAGCAAGCATGGCAAGTAAGTTCGGGTACATTTTTAACATAAAACACAAGATCTATATCCCAATAAGTAGAAAATGCCATTGGAAAAAATACAATAAAACTGTCCATGAGTGTAGGACATAGTACTCACAAAGTTCCAACGAATCTGAGGGAGAAAAGTAAGAGTTCAGGCCATAGGAGGGGTAAGGAGGTTCCCAACTGGTGGTCCCCAGCCATAGCACTTTCGGCAGGACGGATCATCTCAACTTGTCGAAGAAGAGTCGGCGGTCTGTCCATATTAGGACGTTGAAGAGCACGCAGAAAAAGTCCAGGGACTGTCCAGTCCAGGATTGGAAAGGAGTCCGTCCCCAAAAAGGAAAAAGCATTGTGTAGGTCTTCTGGAGATCTCACAGCAAATTCCGTGCGTGCCATGCATATGATGATGTTGAAAGGATGTCCCCAGCCATATGAGGCACCTACTTCACGGATCTTATCCTGTAGAGGTTTCACCATGCGTCGGATGTTGAGGGTGCGTCGCGACACATCTGGTAGCAGATTTATGGATGCCCTTTCATGTTTAATGGGACCCGAATCCCAAACTTTTCGGAGAAGAGCTTCTTTTTTCTGGTAAAAATGAACGCGGCAGAGGACATCACGCAGGCCACTTCTATTCTGATCTTGTAGCCTAGGGCTATACACCCTATGATCTCTGTCGAGTTCCCGATCGTCGTCATCAGTTAAGTCCAACATCTTACGAAATAGGATAGACACTGAGCGCCACAATTCAGCACTACCCACCGATTCCAGCAAGCCTCCGGTTTTAATTTTATTGCGGCGGCCCTGATTTTCCAAATCGTCAATATGTAAAGTGAGGTCGGTCAGCAAAGTAGAATGAGACTGTAACATAGTCGTGAGAGTAGAGAGCCATCCACATCTAGGGAACGCTGTTTTACCTGCGCCACCATGGAAGAGATCTGTTGAATGGTGTGCTGAATGGCAGAAATGTCTCTGGCGTGCAGCTCTTCAAGGCGGGAAAACTGAGCCTAGAGCCTGTAAAATGTCCCTGAGCTCCGAAAGCATGGGAACATTCGCCGCAGGTTCCTCAACACTACTGGCTAATAAGTCCCAGCTTTGTGAAAGGAACAAAGCCGGTAGAGGCTGACTTAGAGTGCAGGGGCTGGGCGGCCCTTGTAATGCAGGTTGTCTGCTCGTTGCTAGCGTGAGCGCAATGACGAGACGAGGAGAGGAGGAAGGGGAATCTCCAGCAGTGTGACGGAAGAAACGCGCCAGCATGGTACCTGGGTTGGCTGGAGGTCAAGGGTCCAATTTCTTCCCCTTTTGGCATGCTTTTAGGGTGGGTGAGATAATAAAAAGTCTCTGTAGGTAAGCCGTGATCTCGGAGCTCCAAAAGAAAGCAGCCTCACTCCGCCATGTCCAAGCCACTCCCCCAAATAAAATTTATTTTTAACCATATAAGGACACGGCCAAATTTGGCCTTTATTTCCCTCTTTGCATCCCGACGCTCATAACTTTTTTTTTTTTTGTACGACGTTCTTGTATGAGACTTTGTTTTTTGCGGGACTAGTTGTACTTTATGAAGCTACCATTTTTTGGTACAAATACATTATCGTTTATTTTATATAAATTTTGATTTTGGCAAAAATTCTGTTCCACTGCAGTTTTATTGTTTTATTTTTTTACACCATACACCGATCATCATAAATAATGTCCTATCAATATTCCATCACTTTGTGTGATGAGTATACCCCATAAATTTTAGGGGTTTTATTTTTTGCTTTTTAGTTTAATCCTATAAAGGGAGTTTCATTTAACATTATTTTTTTAATACAATTTACTGGCATACTTACTTTAAAAAAAAAAAAAGTAAAACGCAATTATGTGGATTTCTGCATTGATTAGGAAGTTGTATTGTTCATGTCTTTTAGGGTATGTTCACACGTACACGTTCATTACAGTTGAAATTACTGAACTGTTTTCAGGAGAAAACAGCTCCTGAATTACAGACGTAATTGCATTTACTGGCGTTTTTCGCTGCGTCTTTTACGGACGTAATTTGGAGCTGTTCTTCATTGAAGTCAATCAAAAACGACTCCAATTACGTCTCAAGAAGTGACATGCACTTCTTTGATGCGGGCGTCTTTTTATGCGCCGTCTTTTGACAGCGGCGCGTAAAAAAAAAAGCCTGTGTGCACAGAACATCGTAACCCCATTGATTTCAATGGGCAGATGTTTGGAGTCGTATTTTCGGACGTAATTCGAGGTGTAAAACGCCCAAATTACGTCCGTAAATAGGGCGTGTGAACATACCCTTATTGAGCACATTAAGTAAACATCCACAATGTAAGGATAAAAAGTAAGTGAATCTCTGTGTTAATGACTTCTCCAAGAGCTAATTGGCAAAAAGTGTTTCAATTAAGGCCATATGATTGAAAGTGTGGGTTTTGCCTATTAAATAAAGGCACACAAACCCTGGTTAGTGACAATACTGTTCTTCTCAAGAAAAAATGGTTGGTGTGAACCATGTCTTGAGGCAAACAACTTTCAGAAGACCTCAGAAAACATGTTGTAGAGAGTTATGAAGCTGGAAAAGGCTACAAAAGCATTGCTAAAGGCCTGGGTGTACATCAGTGCCAATGAGTGGAGAAAATCCAGGACTGTTGCTACTCTCCCTATGAGAGGGTATTCTTTTAAGATCACTGCAAAAGCACAACGGGATATTCTAAAAGATGTGAGAAAGAACCCAAGGGTAACAGCAAAAGACCTACTAAAGACTCCATAAATTTCTATAACCTCTGTTCATGTGTCCACTATTAGAAAAAAACTAAATAAGAATGATTACACGAAGGAAGCCGCTGCTGCCAAAAAAACAAAAACATTGCCGCAAGTTTGCCTCGGAACCACCTGGATGTTCCACAATGTTTCTGGGAAAATGGGCAGATGAGATAAAAGTGTAACATTTTAGCACAAATTGCCAACCCTATCTTTAGGGGAAAAAGAACATTTCACACCAATACCAATGCCTCATCCCCACTGTAAAGCATGGTGGATGGAGCATCATAGTTTGGGGCTGCTTTGCTGCCTCAGGGCCTGGATGCCTGCGATCATTGAGGGAACAATGAATTCCAAGTTGTATTACAACGTTTTTGAAAAGAATGTAAGGGGTGACCTCAAGCTGAAGAGGCGTGGGATGATAAAACAAGACCACGGCTTAAGGCACAGAAGTGAATCAACTAAAGAATGGTTGAAAAAGAAGATTTGTGTCTTGGACTGGCCGTCAAAATCCTGACCTTAAAGGGGTATTCTCATCTCACATATTTATTTTATATCCCGAGCTACGCTATTTCTGGAATTCGGGAGCTAAGGAAACAGCTTTGCTGCCTGTGTTTCCCTAACTCCCACTCATTTCTTTAGGTGTTCCAAAAACAGCGCGGAAAAAAATGTTTGGCTGTTTCTGGAGAACCCGCCACCTCGTAACCAGTAACTCGGAGCCCAGGGTAGAACAGGGGTTGTACGTTGTTTGCAATCAGGCTTTATCGCGGCACTGAGAGGTTAATTGTTGGGATTGGAGCTTTCTCAGATTCCAGGAGCAGCGGGAGTGCAGCTGTGTTTTTTTTAATAAATTCTTTTATTTTCATTTTTCAAACACCAAGAAGATAGTGCCAACATAATCAGCACAGACATCGGCTCGCAGGCCAGTAAGTAAGATAACAATAAGTGCAATGCAAGAGATACAATACACAGCTCTGGCCGTCAGCTGCGTCAATCCGGAAAGAACAGCAAATTTTATACATCCCGAACCAGCAGCCATGCATAAAACCTAAGGAGGACAGATTAGAAGTATAGAAAAACAGGAAAGAAGGGGGAGCAGAGAGAAAGGAAGAGGGAGGGAGGGGCGGAAGCTGACCTCACACACATAAATCTAGGAAGCGCATCAGGAGGCCATAATGGTCCTGTACTCCACGGATGATTGGAATCAAATCCACTCACGCCACGTTTGGAGAACGTTGGCGGACAGGTTTGTCTCCACAACACGGCAGCTGTGTTTAATAAATGTCTTTCCGCCAGAGATCGTGTGGCCACAGTGGCAGTGCCCATGCAATCATCTTGATTTAAAAGTACGTCAAGGTGCATCAACTTCCTTAGGCCTTTGACTTACTCTCACATCCAGGTGCGTGAAGGGGTTAAAGTAAAAAAAAAGGGGATGGTTACACAGGTACAAATGATGTGCCAGTCCTGTAACATATATTTAGGGGCTATCTATTAGCAAAATACCATTTAATCCTTTCGCTGCCAAGGTTTTTTGGCCATTTTGTCCTGGCTACCTAACCATCACACTTTTGACATGTACAGATAAAACCTAAATTACAAAATAAAATATCTAGATATTTTCTGAAAGTAGACATCTGCCAAATAGTCAAAATGCCACTCAACACATTATACACACAGGCACCGTCATGCAATTTTGTGTCAAATTGCAATTTTTTTTTAATAAAAAATGTATAGAAATTTATATTTGTGGCTAAAAGTGTGACACAAGCAGACAATTAGTTTGCACCACACAACCACACACCCTAAAAACAAAAGTTCAATATGTGCAGATTTAATGCATACCACTAATGTCTATGTCTACATGCACATATCTTCATAAAATCACCAGAATTGTAGAGATTAAAAAAAAAAATCTGGTTTAAACAAAAGAACAATACACAAGTATAAGCATAAATCACAATGCATGACAGAGGTCATAAATAACAAATCATACGCAATTTGCAACAAACGGTATTTGGGTATATACAGAGAAATCAAAAGAAGTCGCCCTGTCGGCGATGCATAGGTAATATCATCCTATCAAAACAAGCGATACCCAAGTGACATCTGACAAGACATGCACAGTTAATAAATCGAGCATAAGAAGACATCAATAAACACATGAAATAACGCTTGAAATAACGTTATCCGGTACCTCAACATAAGGAAACCTGTTCTGCAGATATAAACATCACGTTATGATACACTTAGAAGGAAATATGAGGGTTCACAAACGTGTTAGAGTAAATACTCACACCCCAAAGAAGGTAAGTACACCACTGTCCCAGATATAGCAAATACAATACTAAATAAGTCAAACGAGTGAAATGTATTTTCACAGGAAGCTAGACGTACCCGTGCCCTTAGCCAGCCATGGAGCCCACACCCGTAGATACTTATCCCTAGAATGGTTCACCCAAGAAGCCAACCCCTTAAGCCTACAGATATGATGCAATTTATCAAACCAAAGTTCTACCATAGGTGGATTAGTTTGTCTCCAGAGGGTGGGAACTAGCAGTTCAGCCGCAAAAATCATCTGAGTCAGGAGGCTGTGCAGAGACGGGGTGAAAACAGCTTGGGGCAGCCAAAGCAGTATCAATTCAGCAGTCAGCTTAATATCTGTAGAACATATAGTATTAATTGAGTTTTTAACTCCCCTCCAAAAACTAATCAATTTGGGGCAGGACCACCATATGTGTAAAAAGGAACCCACTCCCTCATGACATCTCCAGCAAGAGCTATCAGCAACTAGAACAATGGAGGAAAGGAATTCTGCAGTTCGATACCAGCGGGTGACAAGCTTATAGGAATTTTCCAGTATACGCACACACTTTGAAAAACCATGGGCAGACTTCAGTACAAACTCTACGTTGGATTTTGAAAAAGACTGCCCCAGTTCCTTCTCCCATGTCCGCATATAATGTGGTTTTTGGGATGACATCCTGTAATGACGGGGTAGGGAGACAGACAGGTGAGCCCTAATCTACCCGCCACTCAGTCCCTGCCTACTTGCAACGACCCGTCCTAGGCGACGGGGTACAACTGGGCGACGGTCCCTACGCTCAGTAAGTGCACGACAGACAAACAGACAATGGTACACAAAAGCTAGGGAAACAGGGCAGGTGCCCACGGAGACACCGTGAGCAACGAGAGTAGTGAACGAGCCGAGTCAAACCAGGAGTCCACGAGGTACAAAACGCTGAGCAGGAGAGTGGTCAGTAAGCCAAGGTCAATAACAAGCAGAGGATCAGTAGTTCAAGCAGTAGAGCCAGGAAACAAGCAGAGCAGAATTACAGGCAAAGGAGGAACAGGAAAGGCAGGTATAAATAGACAGTGGGCGGGAGCTAGCTCCGTCTGGCCAGGCTGTGATAAGCTCTCCCACTCCTAAGCCTGCCATCCTGAGTGGTGGAAGATGGAGTCAGTCTCACAGACATAGGAGCAGGTGCAGACTGATTACCCACGGGCGTCGACACAGAAGCTGTGTCTGGCAGATCCTTTACAGTACCCCCCCTTTTATGAGGGGCCGCTGGACCCTTTCTAGGTGGACCTGGCTTATTGGGGAAATTAAGGTGGAACCTCCTGAGCAATACCCCAGCGTGAACATCCCGGGCGGGTACCCAAGTCCTCTCCTCAGGCCCGTATCCTCTCCAATGGACCAGGTACTGGAGGGAGCCTTGGAGCATCCTGCTGTCCACAATCTTGGCCACCTCGAATTCTACCCCCTCAGGGGTGAGAACAGGGACCGGATGTTTCCTCGAGGGAGCCAAGGACGGGGAGCAGCGTTTAAGGAGGGAGGCATGAAACACGTCGTGTACTCGAAAAGACGGGGGCAACTCCAGTCGGAAGGAGACGGGGTTAAGGACTTCAATGACCTTGTACGGCCCTATAAACCGGGTAGCAAACTTCTTGGACGGGACTTTAAGGTGCAAATTTTTTGAAGATAGCCACACCAGATCCCCGACCACAAACAAGGGGTTAGCAGAACGTCTTCTATCTGCCTGAGTCTTTTGTATGATCTGGGATGCCTCTAGGTTCTTCTGAACCTGGGCCCAGACTGTGCACAGTTCCCGATGAACGACCTCTACCTCGGGATTGTTGGAACTACCAGGTGAAACGGAGGAGAACCGTGGATTAAACCCAAAATTACAGAAAAAGGGGGAGACCCCTGACGAGTTACTGACCCGGTTATTAAGGGAAAATTCGGCGAGGGGAATGAAGGAGACCCAATCATATTGACAGTCAGAGATAAAACACCTTAAATATTGTTCTAGAGACTGATTAGTCCTCTCAGTTTGGACATTAGTTTCAGGATGGAAGGCCGAGGAGAAGGACAGATCAATCTCCAACTTTTTACAGAAGGCTCCCCAAAACAATGAAACAAATTGTACCCCTCTGTCAGAAACAATATTGACAGGAACCCCATGGAGACACAGGATGTGTTTGACAAACAAGGTAGCTAACGTCTTAGCATTGGGTAGTTTCTTGAGGGGCACAAAGTGGCACATCTTACTGAAGCGGTCTACTACAACCCACACTACAGACTTGCCTTGAGATGGAGGCAAATCGGTGATAAAAATCCATGGTGATATGGGTCCAGGGTCTCTGGGGAATGGGAAAAGAACATAGTAAGCCTGCTGGTCGGGACCTGGGAGTCTTGGACCTAGCACAAACTTCACAAGCGGCGACATAGGCCTTAACGTCTTTAAGCAACCCAGGCCACCAATAGTTTCTGGCAATGAGGTGCTTGGTACCCAGGATGCCTGGATGGCCAGATAGTGCAGAGTCATGATTTTCCCTAAGTACCCTTAGCCGGAATTGCAGGGGAACAAACAGCTTGTACGCAGGAAGGTTCCCGGGAGCTGAACCTTGATCAGCCGCAATTTCGGAGACTAAATCAGAATCAATAGAGGAAATGATTATACCTGGAGGCAAAACACAAGCAGGATCTTCCTCCAAAGGAGGGCTGGCCATGAAGCTACGCGACAGTGCATCAGCCTTAATATTTTTAGACCCAGCCCTATAGGTGACCAAAAAGTTGAATCTGGTAAAAAATAACGCCCATCGAGCTTGTCTCGGGTTTAGCCTCCGGGCAGATTCTAGGAAAACCAGATTCTTGTGGTCAGTAAGGACCGTTACCTGGTGCCTAGCCCCCTCCAGGAAGTGGCGCCACGCATCAAATGCCCATTTAATGGCTAAGAGTTCGCGGTTGGCAATATCATAGTTCCTCTCAGTGGGCGGAAACTTCCTGGAGAAGTAGGCACAGGGACGGAGATGGGTGAGGGACCTGGTACCCTGGGACAACTCAGCACCCACTCCCACCTCGGAGGCGTCAACCTCCACGATGAATGGCTCCATTTGGTTGGGCTGAACCAGCACTGGGGCCGAGATAAAGCACTTCTTAAGGACCTCAAAAGCCTGGACAGCCTCAGGAGGCCAGTGGAGGAGATCAGCACCTTTGCGAGTGAGATCCGTAAGAGGCTTAGCGATGACCGAGAAGTTAGCAATAAATCTCCTGTAATAATTAGCGAACCACAGGAAGCACTGTAATGCCTTCAGGGAGGCAGTTTGGACCCATTCCGCCACAGCCTGGACCTTAGCGGGGTCCATGCGCTATTCATGAGGAGTGAGGATTTGACCCAAAAATGGTATCTCCTGCACCCCAAACACACATTTTTCGGTCTTAGTGAACTGTTTGCTTTTCCGAAGGGCCTGGAGCACCTTCCTGACATGCTCAATGTGGGAGGACCAGTCCTTGGAAAACACAAGTATGTCATCAAGGTACACTACAAGAAATACCCCCAGGTAGTCTCTTAAAATCTCATTTATGAAATTCTGGAAGACCGCGGGAGCATTACACAACCCAAAGGGCATGACGAGGTATTCGAAATGACCTTCGGGCGTGTTAAACGCAGTCTTCCACTCATCCCCCTCTTTGATGCGGATAAGGTTATAAGCCCCCCGTAGATCAAACTTAGAGAACCATTGGGCCCCATGAACCTGATTGAAGAGATCATGAATCAAAGGAAGGGGGTACTGGTTCCTTACAGTGACCTTATTCAAGTTCCGGTAGTCAATGCACGGCCTAAGACCACCATCCTTCTTCCCTACGAAGAAGAAGCCAGCACCTACCGGAGAAGTAGAGGGGCGAAGTTAACCTTTGGCCAGGCATTCCTGGATATACTGTCTCATGGCTTCATGTTCGGGACAAGAGAGATTAAATATCCTACCCTTAGGGAGCTTAGCTCCTGGTACCAAATCGATTGCGCAATCGTATTCTCTATGAGGAGGTAACACTTCGGAGGCCTCTTTAGAGAAAACATCAGCGAAGTCCTGAACAAACTCAGGTAGAGTGTCCACCTCCTTAGGGAGAGAAATAGAATTAACAGAAAAACATGACGTCATGCATTTATTACCCCATTTGGTAAGATCCCCAGTATTCCAGTTAAACGTGGGATTATGCAACTGCAACCAGGGAAGGCCTAAAACCAAATCGGACGATAATCCCTGCATCACCAGTACAGAGCACTGCTCCAAATGCATGGAGCCAACAAGGAGTTCAAAAACAGGGGTATGCTGTGTAAAATAACCATTAGCAAGAGGAGTGGAGTCGATACCCACTACCGGGACAGGTTTAGGCAAATCAATCAATGGCATAGCTAGAGACATAGCAAATTCCACAGACATAATATTAGCAGAAGACCCTGAATCCTCGAAGGCACTGCCGGTAGCAGACCTACCACTAAAAGAGACCTGAAAAAGAAGCAAGATTTTATTAGGTTTCATATTTACGGGAAATACCTGTGCGCCCAAGTGACGTCCCCGATGATCACTTAGGCGCGGAAGTTTTCCGGCTGCTTATTCTTACTCCTAGGACAGTTGTTTACTTGATGCTTGTCATCCTCACAGTAGAAGCAGAGACCATTCTTCCTGCGAAGCTCTCTACGTTGTTGGGGGGACACGGAGGCCCCGAGTTGCATAGGTACATCCGAGTCTTCCGTGGAAGAACGAAGCAACGGAACCTCGGGAGGCATCATGGGGGAGTCAGAGGAGAAGGCACAAAAACGTTCAAGTCGTCGTTCCCTGAGACGTCGGTCAAGTCGTACCGCTAAAGCCATAACCTGATCTAGGGGGTCAACAGAGGGATAGCTAACTAGCAGGTCTTTCAGGGCGTTCGACAGACCCAATCTAAACTGGCACCTTAAGGCAGGGTCATTCCACCGAGAAGCTACACACCACTTCCTAAAGTCAGAACAATACTCCTCAACAGGTCTCTTACCCTGACGTAAGGTCACCAGCTGACTCTCGGCGAAGGCAGTCTTGTCAGTCTCGTCATAAATGAGCCCGAGAGCAGAAAAGAAAAGATCAACGGAGGAAAGTTCAGGGGCGTCAGGAGCCAAGGAGAAGGCCCATTCTTGGGGCCCGTCCTGGAGCCGGGACATAATTATACCCACCCGCTGGCTCTCAGAACCTGAGGAGTGGGGCTTTAAGCGAAAATAGAGCCTACAACTCTCCCGAAAGGAGAAAAAAGTCTTCCGTTCCCCTGAGAACCAGTCAGGCAACTTGAGGTGGGGTTCAAGAGGTGAGGTGGGGGGCACTACCAGGGTAGCATCATGCTGGTTGTCCCTCTGAGCCAGGGCTTGGACCTGTAGGGAGAGGCCCTGCATTTGCTGAGCCAGGGTCTCAAGGGGGTCCATAGTTGTGTCAGGGACCAGGGTAGACTAGGTATATGGGCCTGTGATTATGTAATGATGGGGGTAGGGAAACAGACAAGTGAGCCCTAATCTACCCACCACTCCCAACCAAACGAGAAGAATCACAAGCAAGGAGGAACAGGAAAGGCAGGTATAAATAGACAGAGGGCGGGAGCTAGCTCCGTCTGGCCAGGCTGTGATAGGCTCTCCCACTCCTAAGCCTGCCATCCTGGGTGGTGGAAGATGGAGTCAGTCTCACAGACATAGAAGCAGGTGCAGACTGATTACCTATGGGCGTTGACACAGAAGCGGTGCCTGGCAGATCCTTTACAAGATCCTCCGGTGTTCTGATGGTGATCTGCCGACCCTCTTTCAAAATGGCAAGCCGAACGGAAACAACCAGCATATGGGTATATTCCTCAGTCACAGAGCTTCAGTCAGGGGCTTCATCAGACGTCGTTTGGTCAAAGTACTGGCCGCCAAATTTTGAAAGACCACAATCCTGCTGTCTTCAAATTTCAGGTCTGGAATCGCTCTCGCGGCTGTTAAAATGGCCGCCGTGTCCAGGTAATAAGCAGGCCACATATGACATCCCTGGGAGGCTCATCCCGTATCGGTTTAGGTCGTAACGCGCGATGAGCACGTTCAATAATAACCTGCGGCGCTCTTTCTTGGCCCAAGAGTGTGGCAAAAATGTTCCTAACAGTGGGTAAAATCTCCTCCGTCGAGATAATCTCAGAGATGCCCCGCAACCTGATATTTTTCCCCCTGTTGCGGCTTTCCTGATCTTCAAGTTGCAGGTAAGTATGGTTCAAATATGAAAATTGAGAGGCCACAGCACTCTGAAATGCATCAGCCTGTTGGATAATGGCTGGACTGAGTATCCTCTAGCATTGCCACCCTTTGCCCCACGTGTTGTATATCTGCTTTAATAGAGGATAATTCCTTCAGGACTGGGGTCATTGCGCTAGCCAAAGCCTTTTTCAGAAATGCTCTGGTGATAGGTAGAGGATCGGACCCACCTTTGGCATCAGAGTGAGTGCAGGAATTGTCATCATCCGAATCGTCTCCTCGACACTCCTCTGGCGGGTTCTCCAGCGCCATCTTGCCTTTCCCGGCCGGGGAAACATGCTTCTTGTGGAGGAATTTCTCCATCTCCGACTGCGATTTACCGGTCTTCAGTGTCCCCCGGGAATCACTCGACTTGTCTCGATTCGTGCGGACAATCGTAAGTAAGAAAACAGCCCTCCAGCTGTAGAAATCTGTGTCTCTGTGAGGAGCGCCGGGATCAAGCGACCATCACACAGCAAGGTTAGCTCCGCCCCCCCCATCGGCAGTGACTTTTTATTTCGCCAGTTAACCCCTTCGATGCGGCGGTCGATTGCGATCGCTGCATTTAAGGAGATTAGCGGAGATCACCAGCCCCCACGTGAAATCACGGGCGCTGGCGATGGTACCCATGGCAACTGGACGCCAGACAATGGCTTCCAGGCTGCCATGTACAGAAGCCTATAGGAAAAAAATGAACACGTTAAAAGTACACATATTTGGTATCACCGCGTTCGTAACGATCAAAACTATAAAACTATAATGTTATTTTTCCCGCACGGTAAACACCACAAAAAAAATAAGTAAAAAACAATGCCAGAATCAATATTTTTTGGTCACCACCCCTCCCAAAATATACAATAAAAAGTGATCAAAAGTCGCATGCATGCCAAAATAGTACCAATAAAAACTATAACCCGTTCCGCAAAATACAAGCCCTTACCACAGCTTTTTTGACTGAAAAATAAAAAAGTTATGGCTCTCAGAATATGATGACACAAAAAATAAATTATTTTATAAAAAAGTGATTTTATCGCGCAAGCGCTGCAAAACGTAAAAAAAACTATTTACATTTGGTATCGCCGTAATCGTATCGACCTGCAGCATAGAGTAAAATTGTCATTTATAGCGCAGGATGAACGCCAAAAAAAAAGAATAAAAAACATTGTCAGAATTGCTGGTTTTTGGTCACCATGCTTGACAAAAAATGGAATAAAAAGTGATCAAAAAAATAGCATGTACCTAAAAATGGTACCAATGAAAACTACAGATTGTCCTGCAACAAATAAGCCCTCATACAGCTCCGGTGAAGAAAAAATAAAGAAGTTCTGGCTCTCAGAATATGGCGATGCAATATGTGCAGAGCGTTCCAAAAGCGGATAAGATTGGACACCATTTATCAGTGCGACACTGGCCACATATCTGCGGATTATTATTTATTTACCCCATTATTATACCCTCTTATTATACCCCTGATGTACTCTGCCCAGCTTACATATACCCCCACATTCTAAACTGAAATACCAGCAAAACGCCAAACAGAACTATTACCAAGCTTAATCTGCGCTCCAAAAGCCAAATGCCGCCCCCTCCCTTCTGAGCCCTGCAACGTGCCCAAACAGCAGTTTACGGCCACAGATCTGGCATCGCCATACCCGATTAATATTTTATGAGGTATTTGTCTTCAGTGACACAAACTGGGGACAACATATTGTGCACTCAAATGGCATATCAGTGGAAAATTGTAATTTTCACTCCGCACCACCTTCGTGCACCACGACTTAACAGCATGTCGTCGTGTGCGGGGGGGATGTATGGAGCCGACTCACGCGCCGAGCCCGTGCCATATGTTGCGGGTAATACACAGCTGACACCCAGGACTAACGGACAGGAACAGCGATTGCGCTGATACAGGAGCTTGTAAAAATTACAATATACTGCAATACATTAGTATTGCAGTGTATTGTACCAATGATCTAATGATCGCTGGTTCAAGTCTCCTAGGGGGACTAATAAAATGTGTAAAAAAAAAAGTAAATAAAGTTATTCGGGAAAAAAATTAAATATTTAAATTCCAAAAGACAACCCTTTTCCCAATTTTTTCACTAAGGCAATGTAAAAAATTAAAAAATACACAAAATTGGTATCGCTGCGTCCATAAAAGTTCGAACTATTACAATATACCATTATTTAACTCACATGGTGAACGCTGTAAATAATAAAGCATTTAAAACGCCAAAATTGCTGTTTTTTAGTCCTCAGCTCTAAAAAAATGTTAATAAAAAGTGCTCAAAAAGTTCTACGTAAATGGTACCAGTAAAAACTACAGTAGGTCCCGCAAGAAATGAGTCCTCACACCACTTTATTGATGGAAAAATAAAAACTTTATGGCTCTTGGAATGCGGGGAATGAAAAACGAAAATAAAAAAGCAAAAAATAGATCAGTCCAGAAAGGGTTAATTAATTTCTAATAAAAAGGCATTTATGACCACATGTGGGGTATTGCCGTACTCGAGAGAAATTGGTTTACAAATGTTGGGGTGCTTTTTCCTCCTTTATTCTTTGTGAAAATTCAAAAATTCAACATTTTAGTGGGAATAATGAAAATGGGAATAATGTTGATATTCATTTTCATGGCCTAATTGTAATAAATTCTGAAAAAGACCTGTTGCGTCTAAATACTCACCATACCCATAGATAGATTCCATAAGTGGTGTAGTTTCCCAAATGGGGTCACATTTGGGGTATTTTCACTGTTTTGGTCTCTCAGCGGCTTTGCAAATGCGACATGACACCCGAAAACTATTCCAGCTAAATCTGAGCTCCAAAAGCCAAACAGCGCTCCTTCACTTCTAAGCCCCGCTGTGGGTTCAAACAGCAGTTTATTACCACATATGGGGTATTACCATAATCGGGAGAAATTGTTTTACAAATGCTGGGGTGTTTTTCTCCTTTATTCCTTGTAAAAATTAAAAATGTCTCAGTTTTTTCAGAAAAAAAGTAGATTCGCATCTTCACAGACTAATGCAAATACATTTAGCATAAAAACTGTGGGGTCAAAATGCTGACTATACCCCTAGATAAACTTCAGCGAGGGGTGTAGTTTTCAAAATTGGGTCCACGGTTTTGGTCCCTCCAGTTCATTGCAAACGTGACACGGCACTCAAAACGAATCCAGCAGAATAAGCGCTCCAAAATCCAAATCACACTCCTTCTCTTCTGAGCCCTTCTGTGGGTTCAAACAGCAGTTTATTACCACATTTGGGATATTGCCGTAATCGGGGGAGAAATTGCTTTACAAATGCTGGGGTGAAATTTCTCCTTTATGTCTTGTGAAAATTAAAAATTTCTATATTTTTTCAGAAAAAAAGTAGATTTTCATCTTCACAGACTAATTCAAATACATTTAGCATAAAAACTGTGGGGTCAAAATGCTAACTATACCCCTAGATAAATTCTTTGAAGAGTGTAGTTTCCAAAATGGGGTCACTTTCTTTTTTTTTTACTGTTTTGGCACCACAAGACCTCTTCAAACCTGTTGCTGTTGAGGCCGATGCTTCAGTCCATAAGCACACTAGGGCCACATGTGGGATATTTCTAAAAACTGCACAATCTGGGCAATATATATTGAGTTGCATTTCTCGTGTAAAACCCTCTGTGTTACAGAAAAAACTGTATTACAAATGAATTTTGACAAAAAGAAATGAAATTTGTAAATTTCACCTCTACTTTGCTTTAATTCCGGAGAAATGCCTATGGGGTTAAAACACTTTCTGAATGCTGTTTTGGATACTTTGAGGGGTGCAGTTTTCAAAATGGGATGAGTTATGGGTTCTTTCTAATATATAAGGCCCTCAACGCCGCTTCAGAACTGAATTGGTCCCTGAAAAAATGGGCTTTTGACATTTTCTTGAATATATGAGAAATTACTGCTAAAGTTCTAAGCCTTGTAACGTCCTAGAAAAATAAAAGAATGTTCAAAAAACGATGCAAATATAAAGTAGACATATGGAATATATTAAATAGTAACTATTTTGTGTGGTATTACTGTCTGTCTAACAAGCAGATACATTTAATTTTAGAAAAGTGCAAATTTTTGCAAATTTTCTCAAAATTTAGGTGTTTTTCACACATAAATATTAAATTTATCGACCAAATTTTTTTACTAACATAAAGTACAATATGTCACAAGAAAACATTCTCAGAATCACTTGGATAGGTAAAAGCATTCCCAAGTTATTACTACATAAGGTAACACATGTCAGATTTGAGAAAATCGGCTTCGTCCTCAAGGCCAAAGCAGGCTCAGTCCTGAAGGGGTTAAAACACGGCGACACAAAAACAAATAATTTAAAAAAAAAGTGTTTTTACTGTGTAAAAGTAGTAAAACATAAAAAATCTATAAAAATGTGGTATCGCCACAATCGTAACAACCCGCTGAATAAAGTTATTGTGTTATTTATACCACACAGTAAACTGCGTAAATCTAAGATGCAAAAAAATGTGGCGAAATTAGTTTTTTTTTCCATTAACCCCCAAAAAGTTAATAAAAGTTCATCAATAAATTATATGTACCCAAATTGGTGCTATTAAAAAATACAACTTGTCCCGCAAAAAACAAGACCTTATACAGCTATGTCGACGCAAAAATAAAAAGGTTATAGCTCTTGGAATGCGACGATAAAAAAAAGCTGAAACAGAGGCCGTTCAATATTTGGCCATCATCCACAAATGTATTACAAATATACACTACACACAGCATACCATGTGTAAAAATACAACTTGAAACTGTGATTAAAGGGCCTCGACTTTAAGTTTTTTGGAGCCTGGACAAAAGGTGATGACAAAATCGAGCCTAGAAACTAATAATATCTATCTAGCCTGTCTAGGGTTAAGACTCGAGGCAGATTCAAAATACAAGAGATTCTTGTGGTTTGATACCATGACCGGAAACTAGGCCCTCTCCAACCAGTGCTTCCACTCCTCGAAGGCCAATTTAATAGTCAACAGCTCACGATTACCCACATCATAGTTTAATTCAGCTGCAGAAAACTTTTGGGAAAAGAAGGTGCATGGTTGTCACTTGTGATCCTTAGCATTCATTTGCGACAATAAAGCCTTCTTGGCCACAAAAAAGATGCAGGCACTGGCTAGGGATCTGGAGGGACGAGTAAATCTCTTCTCCAGGTTTTCCTTGATATATTAACCTATCACCCAGGTCTCAGGAGCAGACAAGGCATATTTCCTCCCCTCGGGAATCTTAGAGCCCAGGACCAGATCTATGGGGCAGTCATATTTCCTATGATGGAGAAGAACATTAGCGGTCTACCTTTAAAACACATTTACATATTCACGTGGTATTCTGCAGGCAGACCTTGTAGAGTAGTGGAAGCGATATGAATAGGGGGTTTAAAACACCTCCCTGGACATACTTTTCCCCATTGGGTTAATTCACCAGAATCCCCCATCAATTACTGGATTGTGCAGGGCTAACCAGGCGTAACCAAAAGGAGGAGAATTAATTAATAAAAATAAATAGTCTCCAAGTGGATAGCTACTACTGACAACTTAAGACTGGGGGAGCAGAACTTTTTAGATACCTGATAAAGGGGTACCATCTGAGGCACAAATACCAATGGGGTTCTCCAGAGGCACAGAAGTGTTACCCAAATGTTGAGGCACATCTATAAAATCTGCTGCAGCGCCACAGTCTACAAGCAAGGATACACGTTCCTACTCAACCTTAGTAAAAAGCAACAGTATACTTTTGGGAGAGAAATTAAATGAGCCTAGAGGATTTTCACTTTTACCTTCAAGGCTTTGAAGTTTCCTGTCATAAGGGTACACTACTGGTCAATTTGCCCCTTATTATACAATATAAACAAATACCTATGTGAAGGATGGTTTATTTGCTTATATTCTCTGTATGTAATTACATTATGAATTATCAAGCAGGATGCCGAATTACTAAGATATGTATTATGTGAAAGTGATTATAATAATGTTTAAATTATTTAATTTCGTGCAGCGGCCATCTTGTCTGGAGTTCCCATCTTGGTTCTTTTGTAGTGAATAAGAAAGTCATTGTTCCTTAAAGACAAGTATATTAATGTTGATCTCCTATGTTTCTTAGTTAGTTATCTTTGACCTTGGTTCCCATACGAAGCTTGCAGAGAAGGGACAGGGAGTGAGATGGGAGGGTGGCAAATATGCATGTGGGAATGCCTCCCCCATCTTACAGGAATATTCTTGCCAAGAGAGATAAGGCCACCTTCAAACCTGATGTGTGAAGAATTATAATGATGTATCTGGAATGTATCGTGTGTCTGTAATTGGCTGAATAACAAATAGTCACATTGTCTCTGATTGATTAACCTCAAGTCTACACCCCTTCTGAATGATAGTATTGTAATTGAGTTTGGCAATAAACCTCCAGAGGAGTATTTTGAGCATACCAGCAGCGTCTGTGTGTTATTTCTCCTCTCTCTATATATATCGGTATGAAATCTCCTGATTAGGATGCTGGATAAAGTGTCTGGCGTGAGTGTCTGTTCGAACACTCGTCTAAATTTCAGTCTAATATATTTTGAGCCATTGGCTTCCATGACACCTAGGTGTCTCCTCCAATGCTTTTCCACCTTGGAGAGCCTCAGCGGACTAATTTGCATTGGTTTTGTCTCCATATCATTAGGATAGGGGAAGACGGCAGGACGATATATGGTAGCCTCCCGCTCTGACATTCTCTCTGATGCGCCGGTCGATGTTTATGGCCTGCAAAATTAGGTTGTTCAGAGAGTCAGATGGAGGAAACGATACCATGACATCTTTAACCTGCTCTGACAGATCCAAACGGTACTGACTACAGAGGGTGGAATTATTCTAATCACTATCAGTAACCGACCCTCTAAAGTCTGCAGAGTATTCCTCTTCAGTTCTGCGTCCTTGTCTTAAAGAGCTTAATTGAGCAGCAGTGGAAGAGGCGACATTTGCGTCGTCATATAGAACATCTAGAGCATAGAGGAAGGCATCCACACTTACTAAGGCCCCATGCACACGACCGTAAAAAACCTCCGTTTTTGTGGACCACAATTGCGGTCCTCAAAAATGGACCCATTCAATTTCATTGAACGCGGACACCTTTCCGTAGCGCTACGGATGGGTGTCCGTGCCGTAGAAATGTTCAGAAAATTATGGAACATGTCCGTTCTTTTGCATTTTGCGGGCCGTGCTCCCATACTTTGTATGGGAGCACGGCCCGAAAATGCAGGTGGCAGTCGGCGGCCGGCCGTGCCCGCAATTGCGGACCGTGATTGCGGGCACGGTCGTGTGCATGGGGCCTAAGGCGGGATTCCCAGACTTGAGCCTAAATGCCCAAGATTGGGGACCTTCTTACAAAAGAGTCTAAATAATGCCCACCTTCTGATTCTGTGAACCAAAGGACCTGGGTCTTAAAGAAAAATGGAGCTTCAGATCCAGCCACTGGTGGCTATATGTAAAAATGATCCTTTTTTAAAATAACTGCAACTTATTTACATCAAATCTTGACTACTTTATATACTACACTATGACATTTTCTGCTTGATACCTTAAAGGGGATTTGTGACTTCTCAAAAATGTTGCCTGCTTGGTAATTCCGAAGTGACTAGTATGGAGCCAATATGCTCGGACATCCCAGTAAACACCTTCCATTCTAACAGGTGCATAGGTCAGGGTCCTGGGAAGCGGACATAGTTGCATTGACTCGGATTGGACACTCCTGCGCTGTCTCCTGTTTGCTCAGCACGTCCCGTCCTGCACTTAGCCAGCTTCGGCCAATAGTCCCTTATTTACATTGTGCAAGTCTTTGCACAGTGCAAACTTTTTTTTCTATTTTAAATCAGAGACTGTTTAATTCTGTCTTCTTTCAGCAAATTCATGTTAATTTTTGTATAATTAAAAGTTATACAATTTAAAATATAATTTCTGTATTAATTCCTCACGGTTTTCAAGACCTCTGCTTGTTGTTATTCAGTAGGAATATTCATTGTTTACTTCTTGTGGATAAAATTCTGTCCATGGTCATGTGATGGACACACAGAGGCTGCGATCATTACAGTTAGGCTACAGTTAGTCACACGTGGCGGATACGCTGTGTAATAGCACGCAGCACATCCGCCCTGTCTGCCCGCTTCGATAAACTGCAGCACTAAAGCCGGCCGGCCTCCTGGGATGATGTCTCATCCCAGGAGACCGCTGCAGCCTGTGATTGGCTGCAGCGGTGGTCACATGGGATGAAGCGTCATCCCAGGAGGATGAAACACAGACTCCTAGGTAAGTTTATTTTATTTTTCAGTTTTTTGCAGCGGGATCGCTGCGAATCCGCCGCAAAAAAAACAGAACAACTGCTATTTGATGCGGGATGTACATCCCCTTTGAATTCAATGGGGAAATCCTGCAACATATAAGCAGCGTTTACATAGACAATTGACATGCTGCGGAATGAACCGCACCACAGGTCAATTTCTGAGCGGTATTTACGCAGCGTGTGGATGAGATTTGTTAAATCTCATCCACTTTCCTGCTACTGTATTTGCTGTGGATTGTCCACAACTAAATCCATTGCGGAAAATTCGCAGTATTTATGCAACGTGTGAACTGACCCTTACGATATCTGTGTATCACAGCTGTGTCTTGTAACGATCCCAGCACCTGTGTGTCCATCACATGACCCTGTAATGACCCCAGCACCTGTGTGTCCATCACATGACCCGGTAATGACCCCAGCACCTGTGTGTCCAACACATAACCCTGTAATGACCCCAGCACCTGTGTGTCCATCACATGACCCTGTAATGACCCCAGCACCTGTGTGTCCAACACATAACCACATAACCCTGTAATGACCCCAGCACCTGTGTGTCCATCACATGACCCAGTAATGACCCCAGCACCTGTGTGTCCAACACATAACCCTGTAATGACCCCAGCACCTGTGTGTCCATCACATGACCCTGTAATGACCCCAGCACCTGTGTGTCCAACACATAACCACATAACCCTGTAATGACCCCAGCACCTGTGTGTCCATCACATGACCCAGTAATGACCCCAGCACCTGTGTGTCCAACACATAACCCTGTAATGACCCCAGCACCTGTGTGTCCATCACATGACCCTGTAATGACCTGTGTGTCCATCACATGACCCTGTAATGACCCCAGCACCTGTGTGTCCATCACATGACCCCAGCACCTGTGTGTCCAACACATAACCCTGTAATGACCCCAGCACCTGTGTGTCCATCACATGACCCTGTAATGACCCCAGCACCTGTGTGTCCAACACATGGCCATGGGCAGAATTGTATCCACTGGAAGCAAACAATGAATGTTTCTACTGAATAACAGCTAGCAGAGATCTTGAAAACGGTGAGGAATTAATACAGAAAGTACATAGCAAAATGTTATAATTATACAAAAAAAGAACATTAATTTGCTAAAAGTGGACAACCACTTTAACTCAGAATTGCCCATGCCATTGAGCTCACCACATTGTGCCTGCCACATGCCAGACAGGGCAGCATAGTCCTGGCACACTTGTTTGGCACAGGATTGAGGAATCGTTGTGGCCGAACTAGACATAGTTATATAAATATATTAAGATGAATGTGTGTGTAGATATATAGATGTGCTTATACTGAGATACTGGAAGAAATATAGGGATGCAGGGATATATATAGTATGAATGAATGAGGATATATACGGGATATATCTATCAGAAGATGATCGCATTATTAAGCAGTGTATCAGACAATGCATAGGACGCGTGTGAGATGCTGAGCTCCCCATATAAGATGCCCCCTATCTATGCCCGGGGCACCTGTACACCTGTCCATCCCTGTGGTCGCTAGGCGGACTCGGCCCCGCCCCCGGGCATCACTGGCGCAGGCGCAGTTCACCCTACCGCAGGCAGGGGGCGTCAACATGGCGGAGGAGTGAGCGGTGTCTGCTCTTATCATAACAACGCAAGCTGCAGCCGCCGCAGTTATCCTGTTACCCGGCGACAGTGACCCGCTTGTGGCTGTAGTGGCCCGGATAAATCTCGTAGCATTGGGTGATCATCTGTCAGGCGCGTGAGGTGATGGAGGGGGGCTCTGCCAGGATCCATACCCCGGGGACCGTGGATTAGTCAGTGCATCACCCGCAGGTGTCTCCCTCCTTTCTGTGACTGCCGTGTGTTGTGTTGCCGGGTGATCGCTGTGACTAGTCATCATCAGCCCCGTTATATCCGGAGGATCTATTATCAGCAGCTGTAGCCCGGCATCCCCGCTGTGTGCGGAGACATGGCCAGTGCTGATAACAAGCCTGTGCCGGGGGCCGGCTGCCCGGACAGGGATGCCCCGGGTGTCTCCGGCTCCATGGTGCTGCCCGGCGGGGTCATCAATCCGTCGGTGCCCATCCGCAATATGAGGATGAAATTCGCCGTCCTTATCGGGCTTATACAGGTCGGGGAGGTCAGTAACCGGGACATCGTGGAGACCGTGCTCAACCTGGTAAGATCCTCTGTACCGTGTGCCCACATCACACCCGCCGGAGATCGGTGGCTCCGCTGCCTCGTGCCCTCTCCATTCATTGCTGTGCCGCTGTTACCCTATTTCTGGTGACAGCGGGCGGTCTGCCCCCTCCTCCTTTATTAGAAGGTTCCAGCCTTTGCATTGTATGGCAGACCCTCTGATGCCCCATTATCGATCTGATAAGTCTTTGATCAGCCCAGGATCATTGCAAATTAACAGATTGTCCCATAATTGTAACGATTAATCGCAACAGTTTACTGAAATCCCATGACTGGCATGTTGAGTGCCAATGACTGCAACAGACCCCAACCACAGGGCACCCATGTCACCCCCTCCCATCATTCTGATACCATGGACGATTCCTAAATAATCATTATGTCCATGGTAAGTTTATGGCACCTGTCTTACCTCCAGATATATAAAGGGTTAAAGCTGGCATCCCCTGGGGTGCTGTTGCTGTGAATGGCCCATATGCTGTGGTATCTTGGAAGCTATGTACAATGTCTTCCCCCAGGATTAGTGTTAATGCAGCAGCACTTGTCATTGGCCTCACCTCTCTGGGACGGGAAGGGGTTAATGTTTGCTGCTGGTGTATTGTCTGCTCATCATGCATCTGGTTATAGACACCGGGGTGCATGGAAACCTGGCCTGGCGCCCTCCGTGTAGCCTGCATGTAAATATACATGTGATGAAGGTGGTGGGATCCCTTAATTATAGGACCTGGCCTATATGGGACTACTAAACGCCAAGTATCCGGTCCTTCCATAGGGTCTAGGTCTGGTCTATATACATTGTGTTCATCCTTCATTGGTTTGATGTGACATTTATATACATTATGGATATTTCCCATGGCGTGGATGCAGGCCTCATCATCATCATCGTCATCCACCTCTGAGCTCTGACCAGGCCCCTTATTGCGGTGATTTTAAAGACCTGTAATAATGGAATGCTTCAGCTGACATTAATGGCCTTTTAGTCACGCTATTGTCCATACAATATTCATGGAAATGAATTGACTTTGCGCGATTCTTCGGGGTGGCAGGATTGATGAGCTATTGATAGAAGGTCTGGAGTGTACTGATAGGAATGGTGGTGAATGGAAGACAATGTAGCAATAGAATTGTAGTGTTCTTCTGCCACGACATAAAACCTGGGCCTTTAGAGGCTGTGACCTGGCCTCCCTTCCCCCATCTGCTGCCATGAAATCGCATCTCACTGCTGAATAGGTGGATCTAAGGGTCCTCGTGTTTCAAAGTTGCATGGTTTCCGCCATTGTTGTGGATCTGTCACTTATGTTGTATCTCTTTTATATATAATTTATTTAAAATTCTTTTTAACTACAAATTTTATTCTTGTATTCATCAGACTCCAAAACGGCTCCTTCTGTATCTGTTCTCTTCCTATTATAGCGAACATGACCCGATAATCCTTCGCACCAGGCGTTATAACTGCTTCATTAGTGCCGTCTTAAGAATCACAATTCCAACTAATGGATTAATGCGCAGAGCCATGAAATGCCTTCATTGTCTGGTAGTATGTGGGCGCGTGGACGGTCACGTTGGCACTTAGAGGGTAAAGCTCATTGACAAAAGAGAGTTCATGGGTAGAGCGTCTTGTCTCCTCCTGTCAGGTGTTGCGTTGCTGATGCTGCTGCCATCTGCTCCTTGGCATTTGTCCTGATGCAGGGAGCTGGAGCTGCGGCAGAATAGTTGAGACGAGTGCGGGGCGGATGATTTGATTATTTATGTTGGGATTTATTGCTTTGTGTAACTAGGCCTGTGATCAACACAAATGATAGAAATGTCTGATAATATTGATATTGCAGCAAAATTTGCTTTGGTGTTGAAAGAATACTTTTTTTTTTTTTGTTGCCATTGTCGCACTATTGTTCTCCATAGTATTTGATGTATGTGTTCTCACAATATTAATGTGAATATAGACGTAGCGGTATAGGTGTCCGTAACTTCCATTCATTTCTAAGGAGTAGTGAGTGTACATACAGTCTGCAGGACTCGGCCTGGTTTTGGAATTGGTGGTAAGGCCCCACGCACACAACCGTAATGTTTATATGCAAAATCCGGATACATTAATTTCTATTGCCCACGGACACCTTCCCGTATATTTATGGGTAAGTGTCTGGGCCGTAGAAATGACCCGCAAAAAATAGGACATTAACTATTTTTTTTTTTAATTTGCTGACCGCGCTCCTATAGTTTATAATGGTAGCACGACCCGCAAATGTGGGTGACAGTCCACGGCCATCTGTGCCCGTAATCGTGGTTGTGGCCTCAGTGATATGTGTTTTTAGGAAAAACCCTTTTGATCTATAAAAGTTGTTCTATAGACCGTGCTGCGCTTCTACTAGTGCAGTGATGAGTATAATCCCAGGGGTGAGGTATTCAGTGCGTCTACGGATATGCTACCAGCGCCTAACGTTTTGATCAAGACCATGGTAGTTATGAGATTAGTATTAGGCCGGATTTACACGAGCGTGTGCGTTTTGCGTGCGCAAAAAGTACTTAACAGCTCCGTGTGTCAGCCCCGTATGATGCGCGGCTGCGTGATTTTCGAGCAGCCGCCATCATTATAAGGCCTGATTTACACGAGCGTGTGCGTTTTGCGCGCGCAAAAAACGCTGCGTTTTGCGCACGCAAAAGGCACTTGACAGCTGCGTGTGTCATCCGTGTATGATGCGCGGCTGCGTGATTTTCGCGCAGCCGCCATCATAGAGATGAGGCTAGTCGACGCCCGTCACTGTCCAAGGTGCTGAAAGAGCTAACTGATCGGCAGTAACTCTTTCAGCACCCGCGACAGTGAATGCCGAACACAATATACACCAACCTGTGAATAAAAAAAGACGTTCAAACTTACCATGAACTTCCTGCTTCCTCCAGTCCGGTCTCCCGGCCGTTGCCTTGGTGACGCGTCCCTCTCGTCATCCGGCCCCACCTCCCAGGATGACGCGGCAGTCCATGAGACCGCTGCAGCCTGTGATTGGCTGCAGCCTGTGCTTGGCCTGTGATTGGCTGCAGCTGTCACTTGGACTGAATTGTCATCCCGGGAGGTCGGACTGGGGGAAGGAGCCGGGACTTATCGGTAAGTCCGAACTTCTGTTTTTTTTTTACACGTATATGTATATTGTGATCGAAAGTCACTGTCCATGGTGCTGAAACAGTTTAAGTCTTTCAGCACCGTGGGCAGTGACTGTCTCCTGACGTCGTGTACCCGAACATTTTTTGCCGGGTTCGGTCAAAACGAGTTCGGCCGAACCCGGTGAAGTTCGGTGCGCTCATCTCTAATTTGACACTCCGTTTGGATGTTTGTAAACAGAAAAGCATGTGGTGCTTTTCTGTTTACATTCATCCTTTTGACAGCTCTTGCGCGAATCACGCAGTTCGCACGGAATTGCTTCCGTGCGGCATGCGTGGTTTTCACGCACCCATTGACTTCAATGGGTGCGTGGATGCGCGAAAAACGCACGATTATAGAACATGACGTGAGTTTTACGCAACGCACTCACGCTGCGCAAAATTCACGCATCGTCTAAACTGCCCCTTAGAGTAATATAGGTGCGTACAACACGCGTGAAAAGCACGCGCGTTGCACGCGCGTATATTACGCTCGTGTAAATGAGGCCTAACACTGTTTATATGTTTGTAAACCGAAAAGCACATGGTACTTTTCTGTTTTCATTCATAGTTTTTACTGCTGTTGCGCGAATCACGCGCGTCACACGGAAGTGCTTACACGTGTGCTGCGCGTTATTTTCACGCACCCATTGACTTCAATGGGTGCGTGATGTGCGAACAACGCACAAATAACGGACATGTCGTGAGTTTTACGCAGCGGACACGCTGCATGAAACTCACGGACAGTCTGCACGGCCCCATATACTAACATATTACACGTTCATCTAAATAAGCCCTTAGGCTACATGCACGTGTTGTGTAATTTGATCAAAACCGCAGATTATACGCAGGTAAAGTTTGCAGTTTTGAGGGGGGTTTTTTTAGATGTGTTTTTTTTTTTTTTTTGTTTTTTTTTTTGCGTTTTGGTGCGGTTTTATTAATAGAATTTATACAATTCTGAAACCGAAACACAAAATCTGCATCGCAGGTTAATAGACATGCGGAAAAATTCTGCAACGTGTAGATGAAATTACTTAAAATCTCATTTACTTTGCTGGTACTGTATTGAGCTGCGCATTTGCCGCAAGAAAATCCCCGCATAATCCGCAACGTGTGTTTTACAGCTATTTGGGTGGCTTTGGCTCCGTTCACATCTAGTTTTTCAGGCACGTCGGAGATATACGTCAGGAGTATTCCCTGACGCATGCTTCCAATGTATGCTACTCTATGGCCGGATTCACATGAGCGTGTTCTGTCCGTGATAAATGGGACTGTATGTCACCCGCATTTCCTGGACCGAACACACTGCCGAGAGCCGGGCTCTTATCATCCTAGTTATCTATGACGCTAGGAGTCCCTGCCTCGCTGCGGGAAAACTGTCCCGTACAGTAAGGGTATGTTCACACGCTTGGCTTAAAATCGGGAGTTATTTCCAAACGTTTTTTTGTTTTTTTTTTGCTGTGTTTTACTCAAAGTAGCGTTTTTCGGCTGCGCTATTTATGGCTGTTTTTCTATTGAGTCAATGAAAAACTGCACTTTTTACGAGGCGTTTTTTTTACGCGGCCGTATTTATAAACGGCCGCCTAAAAAACGCCCCGTGAGAACTGAACGCCGTTTTTCCCATTGAAAGGAATGGGAAGATGTTTGGAGGCGTTGAAAATAGCCCGCGTGAATATACCCTTACCGTGTTTTCAATACGGAACAGTTTTGCGCAGTGAGGCAGGGACTCCTAGCGTCATTAAGAACTATGACGCTAGGAGCTCGGCTCCCTGCAGTGTGTGTGGTCCGGGAAATACTGCCGGCATTCGGTCCGAACACGCCTGTGTGAGTCCGGCCTTAGGCATTCAGTGGCATATGTCAGAAATATACTCCCATTGTAAAATTATATATATATATATATATATTATCATGGCGTAGTATACTTTATTTTTTATTTTTTTTGTCCGCCTGCATAGAAAAGCACTGTAGACCACGATTTTCTATACAGTTATATAAAACGGGTATGCCAACGCATACCGGCCCAGCGTATGCCAAAAGGACAATGTTTTTTTTGTTCACCATATGCTGGGTGCATTGTGGACTATGGGCACGATGAACTATCCATCAGGGAATACTTCCTGCGTTTACCTCCAACGTACCTGAAAACGAGATGTGAACTATTGAGCCTAACGGCTCTTGCACACGACCGAGGTTGGGTTGTGAAAAACGGTCCGTGTGTCGGCTGTATTTTCGGCCCGGCCGTGGTACAAGTGAACGGGACTCCTGGCATTATGGACATTTATGATGCTACGAGTCTCTGCCTCTCCACGGAACTGCTGTTCTGTTCTGTATCATTTTGTTCAGTACGAAATGGCAGTTCTGTGGGGAGGGAGAGACTCGTAGTGTCATAAACGTCTATAATGCCAGGAGTCCCGTTCACCTGTACTGTAGTCGGGCTGGGATATACGGCTGACACACAGACTGTTTTTCACGGCCCGACCTTCGTCGTGTGCAAGAGCTATGTAAGCCATCCATTATCTATAAGGGTATGTTCACACGCTTAACAAAAAACGTCTGAAAAATACGGAGCGGATTTCAGAGAAAACAGCCTCTTATCTTCAGGCATTTTTGAAGCGGAGAGTGAAATTTGGAGCTTCTTTTGAGGTTTCCTTTTAGACGTTTTTTGAGGCGTTTTTCATAGTGTTCAATGGAAAATCAGCTCCAAAACACGCCTCAAGAAGTGACGTGCTACTACTTTTTTACGGAGCGTCTTTTTACGCTCCGTTTTTTGACAGCGAAGCGTAAAATAAAGGCTCGTGGGAACAGAACATCGTAATTCCAGTTGAAAGCAATTGGCAGATGTTTGTAGGCGTATTAGGGGCGTTTTTTCAGGCGTAATTCAAGGCGTAAAACGCCCGAATTACATCTGAAACTACTGCGTGTGAACATACCCAAAGACTCTAAGGCTGGGTTCACACGACCTATTTTCAAACGTAAACGAGGCGTATTATGCCTCGTTTTACGTCTGAAAATAGGGCTACAATACGTCGGCAAACATCTGCCCATTCATTTGAATGGGTTTGCCGACGTACTGTGCAGACGACCTGTCATTTATGCGTCGTTGTTTGACAGCTGTCAAACGACGACGCGTAAAATTACAGCCTCGTCAAAAGAAGTGCAGGACACTTCTTTGGACGTTTTTGGAGCTGTTTTCTCATAGACTCCAATGAAAACAGCTCCAAAAACGGACGTAAAAAGCGCCGCGAAAAACGCGAGTTGCTCAAAAAACGTCTGAAAATCAGGGGCTGTTTTCCCTTGAAAACAGCTCTGTGTTTTTGGTCACTATGTGTGCACATAACCTAAAGGCCACATTCACACAATGTGGATAGCGTGCAGATTTTCCTGCTGCAAATGCACAGCTTAATACATTACCAACAAAGTCAATGAGATATTTTAGGTAAACTCCTCTTCACGTTGCAGAACTTTTGTTCACATAAATTGACCAGCGATGCAGATTTGTAAAATCCGCCGCATTTCAATTTGTTTGGTCTCAGAACTGTATAAATTGTATTAAAAAAAGCACAAAATCCGCAGCAGATAATATGCATCAAAATGCAGAGAAACGCACCTAAGGGTATGTGCACACACACTAATTACGTCCGTAATTGACGGACGTATTTCGGCCGCAAGTCCCGGACCGAACACAGTGCAGGGAGCCGGGCTCCTAGCATCATAGTTATATACGACGCTAGGAGTCCCTGCCTCTCCGTGCAACTACTGTCCCGTACTGAAAACATGATTACAGTACGGGATAGTTGTCCTGCAGCGAGGCAGGGACTCCTAGCGTCGTATATAAGTATGATGCTAGGAGCCCGGCTCCCTGCACTGTGTTCGGTCCGGTACTTGCGGCCGAAATACGTCCGTCAATTACGGACGTAATTAGTGTGTGTGCACATACCCTAAAAATGAAAGAAAAAAAGCAGCATTAACTGCGAAATCTATCTGTGTTTTAATCTGCGGTTTTGACGTGGATTTCCCACATCAAATTACGCAACGTGTTCATGTAGACTAATACTCAGGTGTGAACTGAGCCATATATATACGGTATATAATTATAATACAAGGATGAGGCAGCGCTCCAAAAGTAAAGTGAAGGTCCTTATTAACCCATATACAGTGTTGGGGCTTCTCTCAAGCCCTTTTCTAGTGGCTGTGATGAGATATATATATATATATACCTGCTTCTCTCTGGGCTAACCTTTGCCAGACTTGTGACATGTCTTGCAGTATTTTCTCCCTGATCCGTTCTCTAGTAATTGGAATAAATCTCCTCTCGCCGTGCATTGAATATGCATTGTGTGTTGTCCGTCCAATGGGAGCGCTGATTCTTTTATCAGCAGGAAGCTAATCAGTCTGGAGAGCAGCTGCAGTCACAATGCATTCTGGGTAGGATGCTGCTATACGATGACGTAAGGAAATAAATAAACCTATTTCATGATACCGGACAGGCTGCTGGTGCGGCCGCGCGTCGTCATGTGACTGAGGAGCATTACAAACCACTCGTCTCTTTCTAGAAATCTCTTCTGGTGGCTGATTGAAATAATTCTCCCTTTTTAATTAAAGTACATTTTTAAGGTTAATACTATTAATGATCATATTCATATAATTTGGATTGGATCTTGTCTGTTTAGAAGTTCAGGTTATCACCTCCGCAATCATTAGTGTGATTATAACCATCATATAATATGATTAAAATCATTGTATAAAGTGAAGCCGCCATGATTTTAGGGTAGTTAATACCTATTATTTCAATCCATAATGTGTTGTTGTTTTTTTTTATATATTATCCAAGGAATAAACTATACCACAGGCCCTAATGAAATATGACTTTACACTTCCAGGCTAAATTATTAGTTCTAAAATCCCATGTCAGGCCCCATTCACATCGCGTTTGTGCTATCCGCCGAGCATATACTTTTTTAAATTTTTTTATAAGAATCTGGGCCATTAAAAATGTGTACAAAAGTATACCATTTTCTGTCTTTTTTTTTTTTTATTTTATTTTTTATAGCGTGTACGTTTAGCGTATGCTCATACGTTGGTAGACGTTTGTCAGTCTTTTACCTAAAAAACGCATATGTTTTTTTTTTCTTACGAAAAACTATAACTCTTCCCGCAAAAATAAAGCCCTCCTAAGACTATATCAACTAAAAAATGAAAAAGTTATGGCTTTTGGAAGGTGGGGAGGAAAAAATTTAAATTGTTTGGGAAGCTGTTAAACAACCTCTGTTGGGGTATGTTCACGCACACTAATTATGGGCGTAATTCGGGCGTTTTTGCCCCGAATTACATCCGAAAAATGCGGCTTGAAAGCGTTGACAAACATCTGCCCATTGAAAGCAATGGGCAGACGTTTGTCTGTTCACACGAGGCGTATATTTACGTGCCACTGACAAATGACGGCGCGTAAATAGACGCCTGCGTCAAAGAAGTGACCTGTCACTTCTTGGGGCGTAATTGGAGCCGTTATTCATTGACTCCAATGAAAAGCAGCGCCAATTACGTCAGTAATGGACGCGGCGTTCAAGCGCCTGCACATGCTGTTACGTCTGAAATTGCGGGGATGTTTTCTCCTGAAAACATCCCCGTAATTTCAGCCGTTACAGACGCTGCCGTGTGAACATAGCCTTACGATGCTTACCATCTGGTCTTGTGAAGACGTTTGGTGACATTTGGTCACTAGATTCATAAATGTTAAAGTAAATGTAAAGTCTGCCGAAAATTTCATATATATTATATATTCCAGTAATCGTAATTATAACCGTTTTATAGAGATTGATATCCTGTCATTTTTACAGAAAACGCCTTGTGAGGATATGCCCTAATTTTACTATTTCGGACACGCACATACACACTACACAAATATTGGATGGTCAGCGCAACAATCACAACAAAAAGTAGCTATTTCTCAAATACAGAAAAAAACAAACAATCTAAACCAGAGCCAATTTCATATTGGTCTGATGGTTCAAAGCATAATGATCGGTTCTATCATTATGTTTTTTGGAGTGCGAGACGAAACCGAATAGCCAGGGGAAACCTAAAAAAACATGGGTAGAACATAGGGACATGCAGATGTTGCTCTTGGTCAGATTCAAACCCCATTGCTGCAAGGAGATAATGCTAACCACCGAGCCACAGTGATGCCCTGTATACAGAAAAAACAATATTGGTGAAGTTTAAAAACCGCTATAACATTTTGTTTAATTTATAAAAATCTAATTTATTTTTGAATCATGCGTTAAATATTAAAACACTGGGTAGAACTGCCACTGAAATAGACTTGGAGATATTTGTGGACAGTTAGGGCATGTTCACACGATTAACAAAATACGTCTGAAAATACGGAGCTGTTTTCAAGGGAAAACGGCTCCTGATTTTCAGACGTTTTTTGAGCAAGTCACGTTTTTTGCGGCGTTTTCGCTGCGTTTTTTTACAACCGTTTTTGGAGCTGTTTTCAATAGGGTCTATGAGAAAACTGCTCCAAAAACGTCCCAAGAAGTGTCCTGCACTTTTTTTGACGAACCGTCATTTTACGCGTCGTATTTTGACAGCGACGTATAAAATGACAGCTCGTCTGCACAGAACATCGTAAGACCCATTGAAAGCAATGGGCAGATGTTTGCCGTCATTTCAGGCGTAATTCGAGGTGTAAAACGCCTCCATTATGTCTGAAAAGAGGTTGTGTGCGCATACCCTTAATTTAACTTTAAGACTGTGTTCACACAGAGTTTTTTGACTAGTTTTTTTACGCGGAAACCGAGCCGCAAATGCGCCAGAAAATGGCCGAAAATGCCTCCAATTGATTTAAATGGGAGACGGAGGCGTTTTTTTTTTCCCCATGAGCGCAAAAACCGGCTCACGGGAAAAAGAAGGGACATGCCCTATCTTCGGGCGTTTACGCCTCTGACCTCCTATTGACATCAATGGGAGGCAGAGAAAGGGTATTTCGCTGCGTTTTATGCCCGCAGCGTTCAATGGCCGCGGGCGAAAATCGGCATGCAGGCAGAGGAAAATCTGCCTCAAAATTCCAAACTGAATTTTGAGGCAGATTTTCCACCTGCAAAAAACTGTGACCCCCCAGCCTAACAACTAATGCCAGGCAGCTGCTGCAAAGTCAAATTAAATCAAGGGATTCATCAAGAAGCATAGATGCTCATGACAAGAACATCGTTTTTTCTGTATACATATCACTAGTCAGGCTAACATGGAATATTATGTACATTTTTGGGCGCCTGTGTATAAGAAGGACATGACTGAACTAGACAGAGTGCAAAAAAGGACTAGTCCCATATTATGGAGATGGGACATTCATCCAGGGATTTATACTGATTACCATATTGGAGTCAGGGAGGATTTTTTATTTTTTTCCCTAATGAGGAAATTGGCATCTTCTATATGATGACGTGATCCCGCTCCTACAATTCACCAGCGCAGTGTCATTCTCACTCAGCGCTCAGATCCTGGAAAGTGGTTGAGAAGTGTTACTACACATGCTTGGCTTTATCTTGCTTTCTGTGGGCTCTATTAAAGTCAATGGAACCCATAGAAGTGTATGGACATGGCCGAGCTTGTGCGGTAAGAAAAAAAAAAGTGCATCTTGAGTAGTGGTGGTAGAACTGCAGTCTGAACATGCGCCAAGCAACGAAGAGCGCAGACCATAAAATAGCTGCGCGGACTCGGCCATGTAAGAAACATCGGCAGCAGGATGAATTTTTGAATGACCGGCCTCTTCCTGGTTTGGGGACATAGGCAATTTGAGACCTCAGCAATTGTGCAGTATTTTTAATCGAAGTGAATTGCAAAGTGGCTTAGGTTTTTAGGTGACACTTTTTTTTTTTTAAAGGGCAAGTCGGTTAATGGGAAAGCTCTTAAAGGGATAGATTAAAATTCGAATAAAAAGGTATTTTATTCCCAGGATAAGCACTACTTTTTGTTCATGTGCTGTGTCAGCCCTATGTGCTTGAAAGAGACTGAGATACAATACCAGACATAAGAAGTTTCACACCCCTCCACACCTCCGTTTCAGGTTTCCTGTCCTCCAGGTAGGTTGTCCTGGGAAGCTTCTGCTCCCATTGGAGATATGTATCTAATTAAAAAAAAAAAAATTCACATCACATAACTATATCGCTATTTGCAGTCACATAAACACACTATAACGCTACTCATGTGTCATGATAATGAATACACATTACCTCCAGCCAGGACGTGACGTGTATTCATTCTCCTGACCACTTCTGTAGCGTCTGTGTGATGCACAGCACAGCGAGATATTGCTGTGAATGACAGTTTACAGCGTAATCTCGCGAGACTACGCCTGCTGTGCTGTAACTCACAGAGACGCTACAGAAGTGGTCAGGATTCTGAATACATGTCATGTCCTGGCTGGAGGTAATGTGTATATACATTGTAATGACACATGAGTAGCGTTATAGTGTGTTTATGTGACTGCAAATACTATCTGCAGTGTAAATGAATGGGGAGAAGTGTATGACGCTGATTGGTCAGCGTCATATGCTCCTCTGTACAACGCCCACTTGGTCATATAGTAAAACACACCCAGTTGTCCATTGAGAAACTCATTAGCATAAAGCTAATATAGGTTATAACTCAGTTAAAAATGATCGTTTTTCTAAATAAAAAACACTGCTGTAATCTACATTACAGCGCCGATCATATTATGTACAATATAGGCCACTTATAATGTGGTGACAGAGCCCCTTTAAGTAAAGCCAAGACTAGTGGAATCTGCTAAAAGACTTACTCTAAACCCCTTTGTCAGGTCTGCCTGGATAGGGTCATTGCTGTGCAGTCGCCTTCTTTAATAGACAGTATCAAACAAATTGTGAGGGATGAAGTGGCTTCCTCATTGGAAGCTTTCAAGAGGAAGAGTTCTCAGCCTAGTGCCTCGGGTGCACCCTCTGCTCTCTTTCGTGCTGATGACTCCGGCTCAGCTTCAGGTGAGGGCGAAGTAGCCTCTGAATCGGACTCGTCTAATGAATAGTCTGGTAGTACCTCCTTCCAGGCAGAAGATACCGAACAATTGTTAAAAGCAGCCAGGGAGACAATGGGGTTAGAGGATGTCAGGGAATCTAGATCCGTGTCAGAAAAGAGGGAATTTCCGGTACATCTTAATGTGAAAGCCCTCAATGACAGAGAATGGAAGAATCCCGACAGAAAGTACTTCATTCCTTCCTTCATAAAAAGGAAATATCCCTTTGGTGAAAAGCTATTTGGGGTAAGGCCCCTAGTGTGGATGCCCCAGTAGCTGAAGTGTCGAGTTTAGGGAGTCCTGGGAATCCGCTGCAGGTAGCCTTAGACCTAGAATTTCTTCTACTTGTGTGGCTAGGTCAATGAAGTTCTCTCTCTGTCTCTGTTCCCCACGTGGGAATCCGTTTTTTCCCCCCATAAAGACAGATCTAGACCCTAAGGTGGAAGGAAGGTTCCCTTTAACATAAAGGGTAGAGGCTTTATTTTTTTTTCTCAGTAGGATAAAAATAAACAACCAGCAATTACGTCAGGCCTCCAGTGATTTGGGGAGCTCACTTGGGGGAGGATCTCTGGCAGGGAAGATGGGCTTTTGACGAGATCATCCTTTTCAAATCTCATGGAACTGATGGCCATAAAAAAGGTCTCCTAGCTGCAAGTCCCCTATTACAGGGAAAGGATGTCAGAATTTATTCAAACAATGCAACATCAGTGGCTTACATAAATTGCCAGGGAGGTACAGAGCTCCTTACCTCCAAGCAATAACAGTCAATTTTCCTCTGGGCAGACTCTACCTTGACAGCTTATCTTCTGTTCATCTCAGGGGAAAGGACAGTTTTGTTGCAAACTTCCTCAGCAGGGTCAGATTCAGGCAAGGCGAGTGGTGCTTGAACAGGGATATTTTCTGCAGATTGTTTCCAGATGGGATCTTCCTCTTATTGATCTCTTTGCCACCAGGGAAAACAAGTAAGTAGGCAAATTTTACTCTCTGAACCCTCTAGATCATCCTCTAGCTGTGGACGCTTTGAGTCTGTGCAGTGGTCAGGAATTTGGAGATCCCTTCCCAGGGTATTAAAGAAAATTAAGGAAGACCGGGCTGCAGTGATTCGGATTGCTCCGAGGCGGCCCACGAGAGCCTGGTTTACTTGGTTCATGTACCTGTCAGTAGCTCCTCCTTGGGTCCTTCCCATTAGGAAGGATCTTCTCTTTCAGGGTCCCCATTTTCATCTCAAACAAACTTCAATTGACGGCATGGAATTTGAGAGGTTAATTCTCTATAGAAAAGGTCTCTCGGACAAGGTAGTAGACACGCTCTTAGGCCCCATGCACACGACCGTAAAAACTCCCGTAATTACGGGCCCATAGACTTCTATTGGCCACGGGTACCTCCCCTTATGCTTACGGGAAGGTGCCCATGCCGTAGAAAAGGATAGAATATGTCCTATTTCAGGCCGTAATTACGGCACGGGCAGCCCATAGAAGTCTATGGGGCCCCCGTAATTACGGTCGACTTACGTGTGTGCACCCGTAATTATGGGAGCGTTGCTAGGCGACGTCAGTAAATAGTCACTGTCCAGGGTGCTGAAAGAGTTAAACGATCGTCAGTATCTGTTTCAGCACTCTGGACAGTGGCTACCGATCACAATATAGATAAAGCTGTAAAAAAAAAAAAAGACGTTCATACTTACCCAGAACTTCCTGCTTCCTCCAGTCCAGCCTTCTGGGATGACGTTACAGCCCATGTGACCGCTGCAGCCAATCACAGGCCAATCACTGGCTGCAGCGGTCACATGGACTGCCGCGTCATCCAGGGAGGTCGGACTGGATGTCAATAGAGGGACGCGTCACCAAGACAACGGCCGGGTAAGTATGAATTTCTTTTACTTTTATTACGGAAAGGGCTGTCCCTTCTCTCTATCCTGCACTGATAGAGGGAAGGGCTGCCGATTTAGTGTAGTGCAATTTTGCAGCCAAAAACTTGCCCGTAAATACGGGTGGAATACTAGTGACACCGGACCCGTATTTACGGGCACGGGTCCGTAAATACTGGTGCAATGCGGGTCGAATACGTGTGACCAAGGACCCGTATTTACGGGTGGACAAAAATACGGTCATGTGCATGAGGCCTTAGCCAGTAAGGCGAAAGTGACATCTAACATCTAATTGAGAGTTTGGAACACCTTTACTAAGATTGTAGCTTCAGAAAAAAAAATCCTCTGACAGATCCTAACATAGCAGTCATTCTAGATTTCCTACAGGCAGGTATAGACCAACGACTTAGACCCGGTACTCTGAAGGTCCGGATCGCGGGAATTGAGTGCCTTTTAGGATGTTGGGCTAGGCGAACATCCCTGGGTGAAGAGGTTTATACTAGCATCGTCATCAGACTACTAACCATAACCTTTACTTTCCTCATGGCCATTACATCTGCCAGGAGGATATGTGAAATTCAGGCTTTTTCAGCTCACCCCCTTTTATATTACGGTTTTGGAAGACCGTTCTCATTAAACCCCTCCCCTCCTTTCATCCAAAGGTAGTGTCAAAGTTCCATACTTCGCAGAATGTAATTCTACCTTCCTTCTTTCCTGACCCAAAGGACACTCGGGGAGAAAGTTTCCACTGCCTGGATGTCAGGAGATGTCTTCTGAGATATCTAGAAGTTACTTCTCATTGGAGGAAAGATGAAAACCTTCTACGGTTTCAGGGACCTCGTAGAGGTAGTAAGGCTTCTACAGTTTACGTATGTTGCCAGATGGATCAAGCAGGCTATACATTTAGCTTATGTGTCTTTATTCCTTCCTCCATCAGTAGGGTTTGGTCAGTGGCCACTTCCTGGGCTGAGAAAACAGGAGCCTCTCCTTCTCAAAGTTGTAAGGCAGCTGCGTGGAGTTCTCCACATACCTTTTTTTAGGCGTTATCGTCTGCAAGTTCTTTTTGGAGCAGATGCTTCCTTTGGTAGCAGAGTCCTACAGGCTGTTGTCCCTCCCTGATGAGTACTAGTCTAGTCTCGCATGGGTGCTGTCAATGCTATGATAAAGCAATAATTACTTTCTGGAGCCCATGACCGCACCCTATATATTTCCTCCCTTATAAGAATTTATTTGGCACTAGAAGTCCGTTAACGCTCTATACTATCCTCCATATGGAAGTCTATAGGTCAGGGTCTGGCCTAGGCATAATAGGGATATAACTTACCAGATTTGGGTCCTTTTCATCTCTGCCTCTTGTGGTATCTTTCAAGATTCCTTTTTTTTTCTTTCACTCCCGGGTACGTCCTTTCTTGCAAATCACTGAGGTGTGGAGGGGGTGTGAACCTTTATCTCCTCAGGTTTCCTGTCCTGGGGTGGGCAGTCTCCTCGTGTGGGTGCTGTCATGGGCTCCAGAAGAACAATTACCGATAAGTAATTATAATTTTTTTCCTAGCCGTATTCCACCCCTTTTAAGTTATGATTTTCAACTCTGCCATTTAACTTCATGTCCTTTTGAAACACTGGGCCGACATACGGTTTTAGATGATTGGTAATGTCTGTGCGTTTCCTGCAGGTAAAGAGAATTTAAACACGGCACCGCGTGGCCTTATTAAATCCTTTTAGTTCTCCGATAACTAGCCTCAAACTAAACCGCCTTGGGCAGTCTCAGATCTTCGGTTTGTATTTTGCTGAAGCTTGTACTCTTAACTTGAACTTTCTGTATATATCCCAGGAGATCTGAGAAGTGCTTTCAAAGTTTTCTTGGAACCATTGACACTTCTTAACGTGAGTATACAAGCAAACTTTTTCCCAAGAAAAGAGTATAGGGCTCTGAAAGTTTGATACATTTTTATTGCAGGATTTTTTTTAAAGCTCTAAACTATAACGTTTGCTGTCTACAAGCAGATGCCCTTTGTGTTCACTGTTGCAATAGCTTTTTTTTTGGTCTTTCATTTTTTATATTATACACGGGTATTTTTGTAGAGGAGCGTAATAAAGAACACTACGACAATTGCAATTCATTCGAGAAAATCTGCGAAATGTCCATAGAGGGTCAACTAAATCCTCAGTTCCATTACTCAATCTGGAGTATAGACTAACGTTACATCTGTGCACTAACTGAATTGACTGGGTTGGAGGCATTAAAGCAGTGGTCGCCACTGGTGTAAGTGCTTTCTATTTGTCAGGGACTCTTGAAGAATCAGCATCTCTAAGGCTGGCCTTACTTTTAAAATAGCTGTTGGCTGAACGCTTGTTCGGCCGGCAGCTATTCCTACCACCCCCCCCCCCCCCCATTCACATGCATACTCAGGCAAGCGTGCATGTGTTCTCAATAGGGTTAAGGAGTAATGCCGTTGCCAGACGGCTCTAGCAGCGGCTTATCTCCTTCCAAACCACAGGATCGGAGAGAGTCGGTACGCCGCCATACACATTATACTGTCGGGGCGCTCTTCCACACCTTGGGTCACACTGATAATCTCCTAAACATGGGTAAGTGCATCTGTTAGGCCGACTTTGGCTTTATGCCGTATACTAAATGCACTAGCCACTTTAAGCAAATACAGGCTTTTACATTTGAGCTTTGCATACTCTGCCTCTGCACTATGTGTATCTCAAACCACCAATATAGATGCACCCTGTGTTGGAGTTACATTGAGCTAATAAATCTTTTATACTATATACAAAATGTGTGTGTGTATGTGTGTGTGTATATATATATATATATATATATATATACCTTGATCAATGTATACATTGGTGATCCAGACAAGGACTTATTTTAGATTCTCTGTTTTTGTATTTGATGTTATCAATAAAGATGGTCAATTTTTTCATACTTTGATATGTATGGTCTCTTTTTGTTCTCTAGTTTATACATTATACTGTCGTCCAGGATCTCCTGTTGATTCTAACGGATCTCTGGCAAATTCAGCTTCACAGCTGAAGAAATGTACAGATCCATCTGCTAGTTGAGGAGAGGTGTAGTGGGTTATGTAGAGTTTAATAAATGAACATCTTCTGGATTCTACAATCATCTCATGGCTTTTAGTAGGTTTTGTTTTGCCATTTGTTGCTGCAAATAGATTCCGATCCATGTAGCGACTGCCCATTTTTTTTTTCATAACATTTTACAGGCCTGTCAGGATGGCCTTCTCTGCTGTATATATTACCTATCTATATACTTGACATTTATCATACCTCTCTATCTGCATGATGTATAAACGCCAGCTTTTCCCGTCTGCGTCCTATCTGAGGAATGCGCCTCACCACATCATCAATCCCATTGAGCTGTCATCTACTTTAGATCTTGAAGAAATGCTACCCAGCACCTCCTGGTATTCTTATCTCTTTTAGAACAGACTGTTCTTCTCTAATACTGGTGCAATCATTTTTCAGATATTCTAGATGTTTATACCTTGTACGTACGTATGTTCAGCATTGGAAATAAAAATACTGCAGACTGTAGGAGCCAGCTAGACCAGTCCAAGAGCAGCCAGTATGACTTTTTAGTGGGCCGGCAATAAGAAATTTAATAGAGAACCACCCAGAAAGTTAGCCAGGTAGACCATGCACTATTTCCAGCCCTGTATGTACTATATACATTGTAACTGAATTCTACAGAGTGACATTTCACAACTTTGTCAGTGTTGGTAAAGCTTTCTTTTTTTTTATACATGAAACCATTGATTTTAATGCTCATGATGTGCTGTCAAATATGGATCAATATCTACGTTTATCTGATAGGAGCTTTCCTTGGTACAACATCTATTACACCAGTGTATATACGCTGTTCTTTGTACTGAAAGTTTATGTAGAATTGGGGGATCCTGGACCCTTAGGAGGGATCCACATGGGATTACAATTATCTCTATGGGGCTCTTAAGGGTTTTCGGTGAAAATTTCTTCCCGGCATTAGTAAAGCAGGGTTTTCCCTGGCATAGTGAGACATATTTATAAGCCAAAGTTTTGTCCAAGTGATATGATGGCACTGGGAAGATTACCAGGCTGCCCTGTAATGGGCTTGGAGGCAGAATAAAGGCATGTGACCCAGATCAGAGTTATATTGGGGATACACCGGAGGTCTTTGTCGGCAAATTCCCTTTGGAGAATCTGAACGGCCCGCTTTCCCTATTGGTAAGCATGTTATACATATATTTATTATTAATATAATAACATCATATGTGGCACAGTGGACAGATTTGGATATGTTGGCTTTAACTTCTGGCAAAACCAGAGTGTTATGGTCCAAATTCATAAATATCACCTATTCACAGGATTGATGATCTTTTTTGATTTTCTGGGGGCCCCACCACTGCGGCCCCCACCAATTGTGAGAACAGGGGTCTTGAACCCCTAGATCGTTCTCACTGGATTTCCTGCATTAAGAAGGAGCTTGAATGGAACGGCGGTTGAACATGTGCCCCCCCCCCCCCCCCTGTCGCTCCATTCACCGTTTATGGGAATGACAGAAACATATGAGTACTGTATTTGGCTTTTTCTGTCATTCCCATAGACCTGAATGAAGCAGCAGCGTGCATGCTTGATCGCGTTCCATCTGATGTCCTCACTGTGGTCGAGTTGTGAGGAGGATCTGGGGGTTCGGGACCATCGTTCTCACGTTTGGTGGTGGTCCCCGGGGTGGGGCCCCCAGTGATCAGAAAATGATCACCTATTCTGTAGATAGGTGATGATTTATGACTTTTGGAAAACTCTTAATTAATATGAAATGTTTTTACATTGCGTTTACACAGGTAAAAGTTGTTTTTGTTTTTTTTTTTTCATTCTTGATGTTCTTTCCACCTATTTGGGGGGAAAAACAAACGCCATGGATAGAGCATGATGTGGTTTCAGAATAACACAACAGGACCTAAGTAACACGTGTGGAGTGAAAATAAGAGCCAATGTGACCATATTGTAGTGAAACCAATGTGAACTGAACTAAAGTGTAACTGAAATATCTGCTTCTGCCAGTGCATGCCCACAATGTTTAACTTCAGAGCTGCTTTTTCAGGGATTTCCCTGTTGTCCTCTACTAGGCGCCAGCTTAATTCTGCGGCATCGCTCGAGTATTTCCCTTGAAGTCTCATGAAATTGCTACTCAGGAGCAATACTCTGGCATAGGATTAAAGGGCGTTCTATTAGGAGAAACTCTTCAAAAGACATTTGTACCCCAGCCGCTCTCTATTGTAGCTAATAGAGTGGGATGCAAATAAGGTATATGGAAGAGGGGATCTCTGTAACTCTCAGCTCTGTTCAAACCTGCGTCATGGATCCCGTTGACTCCATGGGATCTGTTTAGGTTTTCGTGTTTTTTTTTCTTTCTTTTATTGGGCAGAATAGAGCAGCAGATTTGCCCTTTTCCACCCATCACGGGCAATAGAAACCTAAAGTAGTTTCCATAACTGGGGAAAAAACTCAAATTAAACTCTGAGCTTGAATCCCAGCGACTAATCCCCAATCCAATTGACCTTCCATAAAAATGTATGAGCAGAAAACCCCTTTAAGCAGCCATATAAACAAAAAATAAACAAGTTTACTAGCTTTATGATACAGTTTTTATTCACTTGTGCCACAATTCACACTTCATTATGTCTGAAATCCGTGTCTGCGTGTCTCTCGTATTAACGCTGGATATATAGTGACTGCTGCACTCGGTTTTACTTTTGCAATTTTCTGCATGACCGCCATCTTGCTGACAGCAAATTAGTTTTCTTTTTTTACTAGCGCTATTCTGGTCAGCAGACTCACTATGTGCATTTACAAATGGATTCCTTTAGATTGTTTTTGCATAGTTTAAAAAGGCTATAAAGTAAAGCAGTGTGCATGATGGCATACTCCACGTATTGCTGTGTAAGTGTTCCGTTCCATAATGTAATGTAATGCAGACATTTAGCAGGTCAGTAACTGGTGAAGGAAAAGCACTATGTATCAACTTCTGGTGAATCGTTTTACTGATGTTAACGCATTTTGTTAGCTGATTGCCCATAAAAATTAAGGTATAGCGTTTATTACTTAGGGTTGTAATTTATATGTGATGGAGCGGTAAAAGTACTGCTTTAAAAGTGAGAAATGAGAAGATAAAATAAAACCGATAATGCAAACATCTGTAAACATAAGGGTTTGCCTTCTAGATATTGGTAGCATATCACTAGGAAATTTCACCAATGTCCGATATATGTGGAGGTCCAGCAGTGACCATTGACTATAATGACCATTCATGTAGTTCTATTTGGAAAGAGCAGAGACTAAGGCTATGTTCACACGGGGTCTTTTGCCGAGTTTTTTGACGCGGAAACCGCGTCGCAAAACTCGGCAGAAACGGCCCGAGAACGCCTCCCATTGATTTCAATGGGAGGCGTCGGCGTCTTTTTCCTGCGAGCAGTAAAACTGCCTCGCGGGAAAAAGAAGCGACATGCCCTATCTTCGGGCGCTTCCGCCTCCGACCTCCCATTGACTTCAATGGGAGGCAGGAGAAAGCGTGTTTTATGCCCGCGGTGCTCAATGGCCGCGGGCGAAAAACGGCGCGATAATTGCTGTTCACACGGAGTATTTTGGGGGAGGAATATCTGCCTCAAAATTCCGTTTGGAACTTTGAGGCAGATATTCCTCCCCCAAAATACTCCGTGTGAACATAGCCTAAGGCCTAATGCACATGATGGTGGAGATTTTGCGGTCCACAAAATCACGGATGAGTTGTCTGTATTCACGGTCCGTTTGAATGCAAAAAGCCTTCCGTAGTGCATCCGTGTGTCATCAGTATTCATGGGTTCGCAAAAAAAAAAAAAGGAAGGCTGGAATTGTCACCAGTTTATCTTAACCCCCTGAGTAAGTCACATGATCCTCCAAAACGGACAGTAAAATGACATGTCCTGAGTTTTTGCGGCCCCCACACGGATCCGTTCACACCACGATCGTGTGCATGGGGCCATATAAATGAATGGGTCCATGTGCTATCCACAGAAAACCACAGTTGTGTGCATTAGACCTTAGTGGCACAGTGATCGTGATGGTCACGGTGGTCGGACCACTGCCGAATGGAAATTGTTGGCATATCCTAGCAATATGCCGCTGTTGTCTAAGCTGAGAACCCCTTTTGAATAAACCATCTTTTAACAAGTTATCGGAGGAAGCAGGAGATTATTTGGCTGGATGACTACTTGGTTTCATTTGAAGATAGAGCATTGGGGGAAGGTTTCTGCTACAGCAAGTTACCTCTCAGCAAGAGATGAATAAGCCCCAGGCCTGTCTCTTTTACTAGGTGAGAAAGAGGGAGACAATTGATGCCTCCTGGTAAAGTGTTGTTGGATAACAGAATAGAATAAAGTAAAAAGAGGATATCCTAGTGAATGTTACTCGTATTTTTAAGTATCTCTTGAATACTGAATAATTATGTATATGGTTTGGTCTTTTGTGATACAAAAATGAGGTTTATCAGCTTGAACTGGGAGATTGTTTTTATGGTAGACTGGTTCTGATAGATAGAGGTGGGGGGTTCTGAATCTAAGGGTCAATGAATACATTTCCTTCTATCCGTTCTCCTTGTATCCCCCCCCCCTCTCCCCTTTACTGAGTTGATGCTTGTTGTACAGAGCATTGTGGCGTGAACAGGTGAGATCCAGCATTAATCATTTAGGCCGGGAGCTTATTTATCCATAGTGACCTAAGGGATCACCAACTGGAATTCTACTTTTTATATGTCTCTTTGTATTTTAATGTGGTTGCCTTGAGTTGAAGCTGCATGCTGATGAATATTTAGCAGTAGAGGAAATCTAAAGACTTGTGATGTAGTGGTCATATGTGCTAATGGACTGCTTTTATGTTTTTTTTTTCTTTTTTGTTTGTTAAAGATTAAACCGATGCATTTGAATCTATATCTAATACAAAGGTAGAAGTTGCGGTGCAGATCACACTTGGGGAGGTTAACTTTAATAATAACTGTGTCGTAGTTCCCTGCACAGCAGGTGGCTGGGATTGTCGCTGTGCAGAGAACTACAACACCACCACATTCAAGTCATTGACCGAGATCTCTGCTGTGCAGAGAAACTGTGAAGGGGCCACAGTGCAAAACTTCAGGCCGGGACCCCCACCAATCAGAAATTGATGGCATATACTATTTATATGGCTATATCCCTCCTAAGTTTGCTGGACCGCAGTTATGAAGATAACTCCCCTCCCCCAATATAATTGTGTTTTTTGTTTGTTCTTTAAATGATCTAAATTAGTATGAAGGTAAAGTGAAGCCGTTGCCCAACTAGATTCCAGCTCTCACTTTCCGATTGGTCTTTGACAAATGAATGCAGCGACATGATTGGTTGCTATGGGAAACTATACCACTGTACGGCCAGGATCACACACGCAGTTTTTGGCTCAGGAGTGGACCCAAAAGAAAGGAGATGTATCGGTCTTTTCATTCCTTTTGTATTCACTTTGGCTCAAAAACCTGAGCCAAAAACTGCATGTGTGATCCTGGCCTTATTGTGTTTAATATCTGAACCATTTCCTCTTCTCTTGTGGCTTCCTCAAGAGATACAAACAATGTTATTGTCTGGAATCCAATCAAGATGTCTATGCCATCCTTGCGCAAGGGCAGCCGTAAATTGTCTTAAAGCTACCCTCCGGTCCCGTAACAACGTTTTAAATATTACTGGTTATATGGAGTTACTACCTGGTGCCTCGAGTTGCGCCCCTCTGCCATGGATCTGCCGGTTTGGGGTCCCCTCTGTATTGTCCCAAAATGGCCACAAAGCTTCACAGACTGAGTCTAAGGCACTCCCTTTACTCTCAGATTGGCCAGAACTGCTCACGTGAGGAGCCCTGGCCAATCCGAGAACAGTGGGAGGGTCTCAGACTCATCTAAGAAGCGCTGCAGCCATGTTGGGACAACACAGAGAAGACACCCAAAATGACCAAACAGAGGTGCATAAATGGAGGGCATTGGGTAATATTACTTCAGATACTCCGTCATATTAAAATTGTTGTTGCGGGACAGGAGGGTCGCTTTAAGTATTTATATTTGTTAAAATGGTTTACGGTGCTGATGGCTGTATGTAGTAACCTTCTAATGCATGACTGCTATCAAATCGCTCCCCATAATATAATGTTATTCCATAGTAGCATTGTATTAGTGAAAGGTAACTGCCTGCTATATTAAAAAAGCTTCGGCACGGTATGGAGAATACTGTCCTCACCGATGAGCTTTCATGGTCGCTGAGGACGCTACGGCCATCTAATAGAAGCCTCCATATTTACTATTGTTTATGTTAATTTATCAGATAAATGAAAAGTTACATTTATTCTCTGAAGATGTGATTTATGGAATCCTTTTCCAACAATACAATAAAATTTTCTATCGGTGTCATGTTTATGAATTATTCCGTAGTAAAGCTGTGTCAGCGGGAAGAGCGCAATGATGGATTACATAAATTACCAGAAGGAGACTTCTGTATAATACATGGAATATAGAAATAATGTAATTCACACGTATTCATGGCATTGGACTGTTTATCTTGAACACAGATTGTCTTACTTGGCTAAATATTCTATTCAAGAATACGTTTCCCGGCTGACTGGTTTGTGTCACTACAGAAATGACATGAAATATAGCAAATAAGAGTGTGAATGAATAATTTTCCCTAGAACGATGATCACAGTTGAATGTTCCCAATTTCTTATACAGTTACCGCAGGTCCGTCCAAAGACCGGCTTACCATGCGCTCCGGGTAGTTTTAGATATCTCAAAGCAGCCATACAGATATCTAATATCCTCACATATGTGTGCTTCTAAGTAAAGTAGAGATCACAGGGGCACATATATTTAACACTGTCAACATTTTTTTCAGCAGCATATACAGAACCATAGATTCCATACAACTGCACCACGTCTATAGATGAGAGATACTTTGGATGCCCCTTTAACAAAGTACATTCATTAAATTACCCTCTAGGGGTAGTAGCCTGCATTGCCATATCAAGTGTGCAGATGAGAAGACTTGGGCCTAATTCACACGACCGCGGTATACGGTCCGCAGGTCGGCAGTATGTCCCGGACTGAACACCATGCAGGGAGGAACGCTACTAGCAGCATAGTTATGTACGATGCCAGGAGTCCCTGCCTCGCTGCGGGAAAACTGTGCCGTACTGTAATCATGTTTTCCGCACGGGACCGTAGTTCCACGGGGAGGCATAACTATGATGCTAAGAGCCCCGTGCCCTGCACTGTGTTGGGTCCGGGAAATGCGGCCGACGTGGTCTGTATATCATGGACTGAACACGCTTGTGTGAATTAGGCCTTATAGGAGTTTTACATGATTCGAAAAACATGGCTGATTTCTTCCAAAAAACAGCACCACGCCTGTTTATGGGTTGTCGGGTGCAGTGAAAAGGGTTGAACTTCAAGAGCTCATATACAACTTGTGGACAGGTGTGCAGCTGTATTTGGAAGAGATCAGCCATGTCTTTCTAAGGGTCCGTTCACACAGAGTTCCTTGGCTCTGAGTTTGATGCGAAAACCGCACCGGAATCGGCGGCAAGAAGTGCTACATTGATTTCAATGGGAGGCAAAGGTGTTTTTTTTTTTTTTTTTTTTCCCCAGTGCGGTTTTGGGCCGCTCGTAGGCAAAAAAATGGCATGTTCTTTCTCAAAGCAGTTTCCTCCTCTGACTTCCCTTTGAAATCAATTGGAGGCAGGCTCGTTTTGGAACGTGTATTGCGGTTTTTGTATCAGATTCAATAGCCGCGGGCAAAAACAGCGTCAAAGAACACTGCCAATTAAAAATCTGCCTCAAAATTCTTGAAGGAATTATAAGGCACTTTTATTCAGTCTGTTAATAAAACTCTGTGTGAACTAGGCCCTGCAAGAAACCCCTTTAGTCTAGTCATGCACATTTGGAAAATGTCAGACAAACCCATACATTTCAATCTAAATTATATGGGGGCTTCCCAACTGTCCCCTGAAGGCAGATGATGATGAGGGGGGGGGGGGGGGGTCTCGGACATGTTGGATTTTAACATGCCTGGTACTTAGTTCCTCTCTCTACATTGAAATAAACATATGCACTTGGCCGTGCCAAGCATGCATGTTGATAGGGGAGTCAGGAAAAATCGCTGTCTGGTATTGCTATTGCCACTTAAGTTGTGATTTTTAAGCCAGTTGCCAACTTGCAGCATTACTACAGTAAGCTTTGCCAGCATAGTTCACATTCCAGTAACTAGAATACTCACTATGTCATTCTTCATGCTCAACGACACGTAATTCGTAGGTGGAAATTTGATTATTGACGCCACCTAGGTATTCTAATATAATATAACTATGCCAATTTTGATTACTATTACACGGTTAGGTCCAGAATTATTTGGACAGTGACACAAGTTTTGGCATTTGAGCTGTTTAAGCCCAAATTGATTACATAACTGTATATTCAATATGTTTTGGTGAAGTGCAGACTCTCCGCTTTAATTTGAGAGTATTCACATCCTAATTTGATGAAGGGTTTAGGAATTACAGCTCTTTAATATGTAGCTGCCTCTTTTTTTTTTTCAAGGGACCAAAGGTAATTGGACAATTATCTCAAAAGCTATTTAAAGGGAATGTGTCACTAGAATTTTATTTTATTTTTTTATCAGTTAAACAATTAGTATTTAAGTGATTACACATTGTTTTAATTTTTTCACAAGTCAGGAAATATTATAAATTTGATTCTAATTTATAACATTTCCATGTGCTGGCCACAAGTTCCCAAAATTGCAGCATGGTCACTGTGGTAAAGCAACCTCATTGATTTATGCTGCAAATTTGGGGTGGACACACTCTCCTCTAGTGTCCTCACACAATACCCCACCCCCTTCTTCTGGTTAGTGCCAGGAGAAGGAAGGGTTTGAATGTCTTCAAACCTCCTACACTGTGTGCCGCCATTTTCTGAGCGAGTGCACAGTGCTAGGAGGATTAGATACAGGGCTCAGCAGACAGTATCACACATGAACATACACGCACATAATACACACCATACACGAACATAAATTTCCTGCTCCTGCTGCCGCCTCCGCTGGTCTACGCTCCTCTTCCTTGCGCCTTCGCTTCGTTGAACATATGTCCGGAAGCCACGGCCAGAAGTCGTCATCTTGCTGTCCGGCAGCGGCTTCCGGTCCACATGAAAATGGCGCCGGATTTCGCTCTACGAACGAGCTTAGTTTTGGTCTGTGTGGGAGCGGCGCATGCACTGTTCCCACACAGAGGGCGCACGCAACTGAGAATGGAACGGCTCCCGTTCACATTCTCTATGGGGTTGTATGTGCCGTATAGCATCTCTGTATGTGTTGTTAATCGACACATACAGAGATGAAAAAAAAATGGCAGCCCCAATAGAGAAGTAAAAGTAAGAATACATCAAAAAGTTAAAAATGAGAACACCATTAAATAAATTTTTTGTTAATATTATATTGAAAGCAATATAATTTAAAAAAATAAATAAAAAAAATCATTACCCCTTCACTTTAATGGGCTGCATGGGCTATTCCCTTGTTAATCCATCATCAATTAAGCAGGTAAAACATCTGGAGTTGATTCCAGGTGTGGAATTTGCATTTGGAAGCTGTTGCTGTGAACCCACAACATGAGGTCAAAGGAGCTCTCAATGCAAGTAAAACAGACCATCGTTTGATGGATTTCTTCATTTTTTTTCCAGCCTGAGAGAGCGCACAAATGTTAGGAGTGGCCAAATCAACAGTTTGGTACATTCTTAAAAAAAAAAAAAAAAGCGCACTGGTGATCTCGTGAACTACAAAAGGCCTGGACGACCATCGAAGACAACAGTGGTAGAAGATTGCAGAATCCTTTCCATTGTGAAGAAAAACCCCTTCACAACATCCACCCAAGTGAAGACCACTCTCCTGGAAGTAGGTGTATCAGTATCTAAGTCTACCATAAATAGAAGACTTCATGAGAGCAAATACAGAGGGTTCACCACAAGGTACAAACCATTAATCAGCCTCAAAAATAGAAAGGCCAGATTAGACTTTGCCAAACAACATGTAAAGAAGCCAGCCCAGTTCTGAAACCGCATTCTTTGGACAGATGAAACGAAGATCAACCTGTAACAGAATGATGGGAGAACGAAATAATGAAGAAGGCTTGGAACGGTTCATGATCCAAAGCACACCCCATCCTCTGTAAAACATGGTGGAGGAAGTATGATGGCATGGGCATGCATGGCTGCCAAAGGCACTGGGTCACTAGTGTATATTGATGATGTGACTGAAGACAGAAGCAGCCGGATGAATTCTGAAGTGTTCAGGGATTTACTTTCTGCTCAGATTCAATCAAATGCAGCAAGGTTGATTTGGACGTCGCTTCACAGGACAGATGGACAGTAAACCAAAACATACTGCGAAAGCAACCCAGGAGTTTTTAGAAGGCAAAGTAGTGGACTATTCTGCAATGGCCAAGTCAATCACCAGATCTCACCCCGATCGAGCTGCATTTCACTTGCTTAAGACCAAACTTAAAGAGGCTCTGTCACCAGATTTTGCAACCCCTATCTGCTATTGCAGCAGATCGGCGCTGCAGTGTAGATTACAGTAACGTTTTTATTTTAAAAAAACGAGCATTTTTGGCCAAGTTATGACCATTTTTGTAGTTATGCAAATGAGGCTTGCAAAAGTCCAAGTGGGTGTGTTTAAAAGTAAAAGTCCAACTGGGCGTGTATTATGTGCGTACATCGGGGCGTGTTTACTGCTTTTACTAGCTGGGCGCTCTGACGAGAAGTATCATCCACTTCTCTTCAGAACGCCCAGCTTCTGGCAGTGCAGATCTGTGACGTCACTCACAGGTCCTGCATCGTGTCGGACACATCGGCACCAGAGGCTTCAGTTGATTCTGCAGCAGCATCGGCGTTAGCAGGTAAGTCGATGTAGCTACTTACCTGCAAACGCCGATGCTGCTGCAGAATCAACTGTAGCCTCTGGTGCCGATGTGTCCTCGCTCGTCTGACACGATGCAGGACCTCTGAGTGACGTCACAGCGTGATCAGGCAGAAGCTGGGCGTTCTGAAGAGAAGTGGATGATACTTCTCATCAGAACGCCCAGCTAGTAAAAGTAGTAAACACGCCCCGATGTACGCACATAATACACGCCCACTTGGACTTTTACTTTTCAACACGCCCAGTTGTACTTTTGCAAGCCTCATTTGCATAACTACAAAAATGGTCATAACTTGGCCAAAAATGCTCGTTTTTTAAAAATAAAAACGTTACTGTAATCTACATTGCAGCGCCTATCTGCTGCAATAGCAGATAGGCGCTGCAAAATCTGGTGACAGAGCCTCTTTAAGGCAGAAAGACCCACAAACAAGAAATAACTGAAGATAACTGCAGTAAAGGCCTGGCAAAGCATCACAAAGGAGGAAACCCAGCGTTTGATGTCCACGGGTTCCAGACTTCAGGCAGTCATTGCCTGCAAAGGATTCTCTACAAAGTATTAAAAACCATTTTATTTCTGGTAATGTTAATTTGTCCAATTTCTTTTGAGCCCCTTGAATGAGGCGGCTGTGTAGAAAAATGGTTGCAATTCCTAAACGTTTCACAGGATATTTTTTGTTCTACACTTCAATTGCATCTCGGTTTTTTCATTTTACATTCGATCTGGTGGCATGCAGAGCCCAAATCATGAAGATTGTGTCACTGCCCAAATTTAGTTTTTTATAGCCAGTTACCTTCTCTTTTCTACGAGGCTTGTAGTTATCAGCCTTGCCTTTTTTGTTTCTTTTACTATGTATTTGGCTATTGTACACACAACATTTTCCAAGTACTTTTAACACCTTAACGACTAGCGACAGATATATCCGTCACAAGCGGGTGCTAGCTCATGCATTGTGACGGATATATCAGTCGCTCTTCTATCGTGGGTCCTGCCACTGTACCCACAAGATCAGAGGCAGTAGCATGGCTGCTATATACCGCCTGGCTCTTAATGCAACAGTTTAATCCCTTAGATGCCGCAGTAAATAGCGACCGCGGCTTCTAAGGTAAATAGCGCCCACAGCTCTCTGTCACTCCATCGGCACACCTGTGACGTGCCTATGGGCTTCTATTGCAGCCGGGGGCCTAATTTAGGACACCAGGTCTGCCTTCAGTAACTGCCTATTAGGCCATGCCAGAGGCATGGCCTAAGTGCTCATTCACACAAGCGTGTTCCTTATCCATCCGTGTCCTGTGCATTTAAATAACTCACAGCACACAGATCCATTAATTTCAATGGGGCTATTCAGACATGTGTGAGTCTTCACGCAGTGAGTGTCCATTGCGTGAAACTCACTGCATGTCCTACCTATATTGGTGCCGTTTTTCGCACCTAGTTGCCCATTGAAGTTTATGGGTGCGTGGAAACCACGACATATATGAGACATAGGCAGCACACGGATCAGTTACTTAAAAAAAAAAAAAGTGCTTGCACGGACGTGAAAAACCTCATGCCACGCACAAAGCACACTGATGCAAATACGCAACACACACTGATGGCACACGGACATATAAAGTAGAAAAAACGCTGCGTTTTTTACACACTCAAATCGGACACACTCGTCTGAATGTAGCCTAATAAATTACATGTCCATTTGACACTGACCGGCAATAATTCTTTGGTATACTAAGTATACCAAAGCATTCTGTCTGCGATCAGAAGATCGCATTGTGAAGTCCCCTAGCGGGACTAAGAAAAAAAATGTAAAACAGTTAAAATTAAAGTTTAAGAACCGAAAAAAAAAAAAAAAAAATTAGTCCAAATAAAATAAAACCACTTTTTCCCCATTTAAAAACTGGTTTTCTTTAGGAAAAGTGTAAAAAAATAAATAGAAATACACATATATGGGATCACCACAATCGTAATGACTCGAACAATGAAGTTAACAGTTTGATTAAACGGCGCACAAAATCCCAAAGACTGGGTGCGTTCAGGAGAACTCTGGGTCAGCCGTGAACACAACTTTTTCACTGCATGGCCCCTGTCAATAAAAGTAGGGAGGGACGGACTGGGGATAAAAGCCAGAGCGGTTTGGAGCAACCGTGACGTCCTCATTGCTCCAAAAACTAAATTGCATATGTTGAATAAAGTGATTTATGCTGCAAAGGAGGTTGTCAGATGTAAAAAGCATTAGATTCATGTTTGATAGGCACATTTCTGGTAGAGAATCCCTTTAATTCAAGTCTCTACTTTTCCAGTTCTCATACTTATTCGTGACCAGAAATCTGAGAACTGAAATGTTCTTGGTTTCCACAATGTTGAGAACTCCATTACTTGCCTATAATAGAGGGAGCAAGGTGGTCATCAGTGAACCTTGCGCAGGCTCCGTTAAACAGAGGTCCCAGACCTTTTTTAGGTTGTGTGCCAGTTTGGATATGCCAAGTGTTGAGGAACGCTCAATATTAATGTGAACTGTCAGGCTCAATGCACACGATGCGTATCACGTGCATTTGGTTTTGGCGCACGTATTTACGTGCGGCAAATTCGCAGCGTATTACAGTACCAGCATAGTCAATGAGATTCCAGAAAATCTCATGTACACGCTGCAGTATTTTTTTGGGGTGGAATTGACATGCAGTGAGGATCTTTAAAATCTGCAGCATGTCAATTTATCTTGCGTTTCCGCTTGCGAATTGTATCTGACTGGTTCTATGGAAAAAAGAACCAAAGCCCGCGGCATGAAAACCCTCCGATTTACGCAGCAAATGGGGCTCCATCACAGATTCCGTCAAACTTCACTGAAAAAAACTACGGAACCTGACAGATCCTATTATAAGGCAGGTACGGCACTGCATTGTGGTTTGTTATAAACAGAAACCACATCGCAGATGTGAACAGAGCCTTATTGAATGAAATGTCCTTACTTTCTAGGTCAGAAGAAGGAACATCTGTATAAATAACCCCTATCTCCTATTGCATGTGATCGGCGCTGCAATGTAGATAACAGTAACGGTTTTTTTTCTGACTCTCTTTTCTTTGAGATTTCCAGCAAGGGAAACAAAATCTCGTTTACCTCTGTAATCTCGTGAAATTACGCGTGGCTTGCGGGAATCTCACAGAAAAGATTCAGAAGTGTCAGGATTCTGAATACACATGACGTCCAGGCTGGATTTCATGTGTATTCATTATCAGGACACTTGATTAACGTTAATCTCTGTGTATGCGGCTGCACATTGCTGCTGTGTAAATGAATGGAGATGAGTGTATGATTCTGACTGGTCACTGATTGGTCAGCGTCATACACGTAAACACGCCCAGTTAAAAACACAATAAACGCCCAGTTGGACATAACGAAAAAAAAACGCCCAATTGTCCATTTGAAAGCTCATTTGCATATATATAAAATAGCTCATAACTTGGCCAAAAATGAATGTTTTTAAAAAGAAAAAAACGTTGCTGTTCTCTACATTGCAGCGCCGATGCAATAGGAGATAGGGATTTGAGAATCTGGTGACAGAGCCTCTTTAAGGAATTATCCGGAGACCTAAAATTGATGGCCTGTAAAATATGTAATTAATGGCCGTCCATATTTGATTAGTGGGGTTCGACTCTCGGCATGCCCACCTATCACATATTTTGAAAGGACGGCGGCACTTTTAGTGGCAGTTCACAGTATTTTGCATGGTTCCCACAGGTCAAAGACGCTGCATAAATGTACGCTGCATCGTATTCGACTTAGAACCCGCAGTGAATTCTGCCCGAAAAACTCCACCAGATTGTGGTACGGGTTTTTGAATGGAAACCAGCTCTTGAAAGGGGGGTGGGGGGGTCTATACTTACCCTGGGCTATTGTGATGGTGGCACGTCCCACTGTTGTCCGCGCAGTCCGGCCTATTAAGATGACGCTGCAGCCCATGTGACCGCCACAGCCTGTGATTGACTGCAGCAGTCACATGGGATGAAACCGAACAACAGAAGAAGGCATCGCTATGACCACAGCCAAGCTGTAAGTATAAACGTTTTTTATTAACTTGATAAAGTTTTTTTTTTTTTTTTTTTTTGCGGCGGTATCGCAGAATTTCCGCCACAAAAGTCACACCAGTTGGCTATTTGTTATGGGTTTGACATCCCCAACCTGCAACAGAGGAGCCCATGAGAGGGCAGCATAAATTTACATTCTGCAGATAAAAATTTTGCACATCAGGTCAATTTATGCAAGTTTTCACTGCGTTTTTTTTGTTTTTTTCTGCAACGTGTGCATGAGATTTGTTAATATCTCACTCACGTTTTTTCTACTATAATTGCTGCGGAATTTCCGCACAGAATTCCATTGTGGATGTTCCGCAGACTTTACGCTACGCTGGAACTTGGACTTACATCCTTCTCCCATTCACTTGAAAGAGAGCATGCTGTAATACTGTGAACCGCCACTACAAGTCTGTGGCCCCTTCAAAACAGCTGATTGGTGGTGTGCTGATTGTCAGACCCCACAGATCCAATATTGATGGCACAGCCTGAGGATAGGCCATCAATTTTATCTCCCCGGATAACCCCCTTAAACTTCTGTATGATTTCTGACTAAATTGGTTGCACTGTGAACAGAGTTTAATCTCAGAGCCGCTCTATGCTAAATGCTGCGGAGACCCCTCTTCACCCCATTACTTCCTGAATAAAATTACGCCTCAGCATTCGATTTTGAGTTTTGTAGCCTTGAACCAATTTTAAAGCACCTGTAAGGCTTCAAATAGATTCATCTGTGTATGGTAACACCATCTTAGTCTTTAAGATTTCCCTTGACCGTACCTCCGCTTTACATCTTCCACGAAAAAAAAGTCTTTTAAAAGAAGACTTCAATAAGGATTTTGTAATGAAAGCGTGTGACCTTCAATAGTATTTTGGTGGCATCACGCTAAGGTGTAGCGAAGAGAACCATTACATCGCTAGGAGATAGGAGAACTTTAATGTGCTGAATATCCAAAGGCCGTACTGTTCTGTGATTTAAAATGCATACCCAGATTTTGAGTCTGGCTACCATGAATTTTAACAATGCTGAAATTAAATAAAATGCCACGAAATACATTCAGTTGTTGTTTGGCTGGGTTCACACGAGCATGTTCGGTCCGTAAAGGACGGAACATATTTCGGCCGCAAGTCCCGGACCGAACACACTGCAGGGAGCCGGGCTCCTAGAATCATAGTTATGTACGATGCTAGGAGTCCCTGCGTCTCTATGGAACTACTGTCCCGTACTGAAAACATGATTACAGTATGGGACAGTTGTCCCGCAGCGAGGCAGGGACTCCTAGCGTCATACATAACTATGATGCTAGGAGTCCGGCTCCCTGCAGTGTGTTCGGTCCGGGACTTGCGGCCGAAATACGTTCCGTTCTTTACGGACCGAACATGCTCGTGTGAACCCAGCCTAAGACTTGCATGAATTGTTGAAGAGCAGCTTAATCCTATGTACTCCTAAAAATAAGAAATATGTTGTAGGTATCAGATTTTTCATGCTATGTGAATCTATTTGCTAGACTTCTATGCATTATATGACCTGGCAAGAGCAGGTTTAGTTTCACCTCGGCCATACCTAGTTTACAATGGCAAAAATGACATTATGTATTGGGAGTTATATTCACTATTGCATATTTCCCAACCGTTTTATAATGTACTTGGAATTATGCGCACACCCCCGACTGCGTCCACAATGCTTCTGGCACAGCAGGGCATGGAGAGCAAATAATATTTTTGTCGCCGACCATAGGTTTCATCAAGATGTCTCGCTGTGTATGGCCTACTTTTTAGACTTCCGTACTTCATGTTTTTATATCATTAAAATTAAAGGAAGATAAAAATATAAGGAATATTTTAATAAAATGTTGTAGTAGGGTTTTTTTTCCAGTTTCTATGATAATGTGGAAGGTATCTGCAAATGTATACTGTGCAAGCCACATGTTGCCCCAATTGTCAGGGCTCTAATTGCAGTTGGCATTGTAAACAGTGTATATGGTTGCCATGACCACGTCCCGGGACATGATATCTTAATTGTAACCGTGTTTCAAAATGGAAATAACTTTTATATACAGTTACCATGTTTTATGTTTTTTAATAAGGTTTAGCTGTGGTCCGGCATCTGCACCTGCTGAGGAAAATGTCTGTCTGATATCCACATAAAATCCACATTGTAAAGCCACAAGTTTTTTTTTGCACATGAAATTAGGTGCAGATTTCCCCATAGCACTATGTAATCCCCTACTTGCACACGACCGTAAAAAAAAAACCTCAGTTTTTGCAGACCGCTATTGCGGTCCGCAAAAATTGACCCATTCACTTTCATTGAACGCGGACACCTTTCCGTAGCGCTACGGATGGGTGTCCGTGCCGTAGAAATGTTCCGAAAAATTATGGAACATGTCCGCTCTTTTGCGTTTTGCGGGCCGTGCTCCCATACAGTCGGCGGCCGGCCGTGCCCGCAATCAAGGGCCGTGATTGCGGGCACGGTCATCTGCATGGGGCCTAAGGGTTCGTTCACATCTGCATTGGGGTTCCGTGGGAGGTTTCCGTCAGAGCGGGACCCCGAGCAGACACAAACTGACACCGACGGAAACCAGAGGTTTCCGTTTCCATCACCATTGATTTCAATGGTGACGGATCCTGTGCCCATGGTTTTCGTTTATGTCTGTTGTGCATCGGACCAGTCGTTTTGCCGGAATCAATAACGTAGTCTACTACACTATTGCTTCCGGTAAAACGACAGGTCCGGTGCACAAAGAGACAAACGGTTTCTGTCGGTGTTAGTTTGTGTCTGCTCAGGGTCCAGTTCTGACAGAAACCTCCGACAGAACCGGACCCCAACGCAGATGTGAACGAAGCCTTATATATGCATGCTTACATGTTTAATGTTGAAGAAGCTAAATTAGAAAATAGATCTGAATTGGGGTTATATACTATTGATTTGAAATATGAACACATATGAAGAAAAACATTTCGGCTGGGTTTACAGATTTTTTTGCAGGCGGAAAATCTGCCTCAAAATTCCGTTTGGAATTTTGAGGCAGATTTTGCTCTGCCTGCACGTCTATTTTCGCAGCGTTTTTCACCCGCGGCCATTGAGCGCTGCGGGCAAAAAACACAGCGAAATACACATTCTCTGCCTCCCATTGATGTCAATGGGAGGTCAGAGGTGTAAACGCCCAAAGATAGATGTAGCGTAAACGTCCCTTCTTTTTCTCGCGAGACGGTTTTTCCGCTCGCAGGAAAAAACCGCCTCCGTCCCCCATTGAAATCAATGGGAGGCTTTTTCGGCCGTTTTTTGGCGCGGTTTCCGCGTCAAACTCGTCAAAAAGCTCTGTGTGAACTCCCCCTTACATTAACTTATTCCTGAAAATATACATTTTAGTTTTTTTATCTTTATGTGGAATATAAAGACTTTGACTGGGTTAATTGGTTTATAAAACTAACTTTGAAAGCAGAGATCATCTAAAAAGAGCATCCCTTGCTCTGGAGGTCCCACAATGTCCATGCGTTACACTGACAGCCTATTGAATTCAATAGGAACTTTGTAGTGGTTAATTTCACCTGTGGCGGCGCTGCAGGGGAATTAAGCACTTGCTGTTAGGTTTCCATCTAGATTATAGCTGATCACAGAGGGTCATAGCAATGATCAGCGTATTGTTTAAGGATCCTTCTAATTAAATGGGATTGTCCAAAGCGCACTACCATGGTACACTTCACTGTTCATTCCAGAAAACGAACACATTTCTGGGCCTAGATCACAAGGAACACGGTGAGCTTACTTCTGGTCTTGTTGGTATTGGTAGGTCTCAAGACAGTCCTGTTTTCATTTTTCTCCTTTTTTTTTTTTTCACTGTTTTATTTTTTATTTTTTCTAATTTTATTTCATAATGTCTTTTCACTCGTGTCTGTATTTTTTAAACTGTTTCATATGAATGTAGTAAAAAAAACACAAAGAAAAAAAATTATTCTCGAGGAATACATTTGCTTTGGATGTCTGCCAAAAGATTTTATGGATGGGCTTGGTTTGCGGAGTGACAGGTCTGCTCAGCTGCCTGACAAGAATAATGAGTAGCATGTTGAACTGTCATCGTGTCACGAACGTGAAAAGTGATGTTATGTTGACTACTCAAAAACATCTTAATTGCGCCATAAGGGCGATTTTGTGATTTTGTTTTACCGGTTTTTGTTTAGAAGCGCAAGGCATATGAGAGGAATTTTAGGAAACGTTGTCACAGTGCTGCTTGTAACATTACCTCAGTGTGACAGACAATGGATGGGCAGATTTTAGCACCCACCCAAATCCCTTTGTCTGTTGAGGAGCGGCTTCGAGCCAGCTGTGAAGCACATGCGTCTTGGGGGGGGGGGGGTGTTTGGCTTGGTGACTGTCTAGGTGTGTGTGTAGCTGACAGGAGCTCACAGCCTGGGGACATTTATCTCATACCATTGAGAACTGACTCTGCTTTATACATAGCTGAGACTCATTAGCCAGTCTGAAATATTACATGGCTGAAATTTTACAATTGTAGATACTGCTGCAGCCATTGTCATCCTTCTCTGGTGTTGTCTAATCGACGTGTCACTTTGTGAATATGGGCCCAATGTAAAGTCTCACACATTTATTCCAAGCATCACCCATAAACCTACACGCTCGAGTAAATCCTTTTCCACCATTTCTTCGTTTTATTCCTATTTCATTCTGGAACAGCTGAATCCGAACCGACCTCCTGTCTGTCAAATCTGTCCTGCGATACGTTCCTACACCTGCGTAGTTATGTGACTAGGCTACCAGTAGTCTGGAAAAGATGAGTAACAAACCATTGTGACAGACCTTAATTTTTTTTCACCCAACCTTCGCAAACATTCTCATAACTAAGAAACTACTGGATATGATTTTTTAACAATTTGATGGATAACTCATGGAGATTATTTGATTTTAATGGAGGGGGGGGGGGATACAGAATTTGGGGATCACTGCCAGGTCTGAACATAGGGATAGGAATATGAACTCCAAGGGTAGATGACTAGTAATATTGTTACACCTAATAGATTATTTAATATACTATAAATCTATCTGGACGGTCCAATATCTAAATCTTTGAGGAGGGTCTCCTAAGGCCTCCTATGTGCATGAGGCTGTGGGGAGGTCTTGTTCAGTTCTCTACTTGTGAACAGCAGGGGCTCCCTGTGCGGCCTTACCATGCTCCGTTCAGTGCCATATGTACACAGATATTCTTAATGTATCTCTGCATATGTGGGATCCGATGGAATATAACACTTTTTTTTTTGGTCAGATTTGTACTGAAAAAAACTCCTATTAAATCTGAGGGATATGGTGGTACAGTAAAGCTGCATACAGTTTTTACGGGTGCCCTACTATGGCTCCATACAAAACAGCCCTAATAGGGCCGTGTGCATGAGGGATATGTTTTAAATACTCGCATGTATAAAATTACTGTATGTTCCTAAGCTTTTGGTTTCCTTGGCTAAGTTCACATGGAGTCGGATACGCTGTGAAAAAGTCTGCATTATATTCGACTCGCAACCCGCTGGGAATTCTGGCCGAAAAGTTTGCACCAAATTTGGTTTCATTTTCGTCCGGAAAAGCGCATACCCCTCTACTGTGGCGTTGCCATAGCAAAGCGTCCCTGCTCCTCACCGTCAGTCTCCATACAGCCGGCCTCCTGTGATGACGCTCCGTCCCATGTTATTGCTGCAGCAGTTGCATGGGGCAAAGCATTGTTACAGGAGGCCAACAGCAGGCAGAACAGCCTAGGGGGACGAGGATCCTGATAGATGAGTATGGACTTTTTTTCTATTTTAAATCGAAATATTTGAAATTTGTTGCAGATACATAACAAAGTTGCAACAATCAAAAATCCGCAGCACAGGTCAGTTTATCAACGTTTTCTCTGCAGATTTCTTTTTGCAGGATGTGGGTGAGATTTGTTCAAATCTCATCCACTTTGCTGCTACTGTAATACACTCTTGATTTTCCGTCTGCAAATCTGGGTGAAAAGTCTGCAGCAAGCTCGCAACATGTGAACATAGCCTTTGTGTATTGACAGTCTACATTCTCATGAATAATAAGTTCCTCTCAGAGTATGTCTCGCCAATGTGTAGGTGTCGGGTTCAATTAAAGGGGCAAAGGCTTATTTACTTGTGTAAATTAGAAATCCTTCATGCATTCGAAACAATATCATTTTGAAGGCCATTGTCGGTAGGGCCGTGTTGAGAATGTGTATATAGTTCTTCCATTGTATTACAGATGGTGGTCTGGTGCACTTTAAACCCCAGTAAAGTAACGCTGGGCCAGATTTACGCCATGTTGTTTTTGTTGGTTATTTATGTCTGTGAACATCCGGTACATAAAGCTCGGCTATTGCTGTTTGATAAATGATTTAATAAATTTCCTTCTCTGTTCTGCTGTCGGTTGCTTCTTTTGTTCCATCCTTGTGAGGATTACTTGGAAAAGCGAGTCTGTGTAATTAACCCTTTTTAGTTTCAGAGCATTTGTGTGTAATGTTGGTGATGCCATGTTCTTGGGGTTATTGCGCTCTGTCTCCACAGATTCTCATCTGAGCGACTTTCATGTTCAGGTTACAGTAATGGTTTTGTTTATTAATATATTGGATGAAATTCTGATGCATTTATAACAGAAATTAAGTAGTTTCCTTGGAAACCTGGAATCCCTTCCAAGGCTTCGCTGAAACTGCCAGCTTTGTACGTTTTTATTAGCGTTTTTGTGTGGGGTTGAGAAGAATCATGTGACTGACTTTTGTTATTGCAAATCTCTTATGAGCAATAAGATACAGAGTACCCCCACACTTATTTAGTAAAAAAAAAAAAAACCTGAATATCCTCCCTGATTCTTTAAAAAAAACAACCAAAATTAGCATTTTTGAGCTACAGACTACAGAAGATGACTCCTTATCACTGTGCCACGACAAGGGTATGACTCATCTCTGTCCGGCTTTTCAGACAGCGCCAACGAAAAAGTGACATATCTGTCTGTGTATTATCCGTTTCCTTTCTGTTGCGTGATGAAGGCTTTTAAGGTACCAATGTGAGGATTTAATAAATGTTTTGTACTAGATATGAAAAGGACTATATTAGGAAAGAAGTGGTTAGGTTTACAAAAATATCACGTGTACATGAAGCAATAATATTTGTGAACAGAGCCTTAGGCCCTGGTCACACAGTTTTTTTTGCAGGCAGAAAAATCTGCCTGGAAAAATGTGCTCCATTTTTTATTTAAAGTGGTTCTGCACCACACGCGTTGTTTTTTTTTTTTTTTTAGCTATTCAACAGACAGGGGGAATAACCGCGAACTGTTTTTTGTCAAACGTGTCAAATATCGCGGCAAAAAACTTGTTTATTTCCGTCTCCTATTGATTTCAATGGGGTTTTTGAGGCACCCATAGTCCATAGATGAAGCTGATGGAGGACATCAAATTCTCTTCAACCAATAGACTTATCCTCATTGCCATTTTGCTTCTAGTAATGTATTGTTAGTAGGGGCATGTAAACCGTTTCCTTTAGAATCTACATACAGTATGTACATGCCGTTTCTATGGCATTAATGGAATAGCTCATTGATTTTATGTTTTTTCTCACTTAAATTTTGTAAATGAATTGCTATTATGGTTGTATGTTCTGCCGAGTCTGATTGAAATGACTCTTGACGTGTATTCTGGTTCCATGAAGACATTACTCCAGACATTACTCTATAATTAATGGTGAAAATGGACGGCCCGCACTTGATGCATCATTTCTGCTTCAGGTGACAGAACGGCTGACCTGAAGATTAATACATATTCAGCCTAATACAGGGCTGGCTAATTGGCTACGTGTCTAGTTTTGTGCCTCTTGAATACATACTTGTAGACTATTGATGTTAATGCCACTGTCTTGTCTAGGTAATACAGCATGTCTCTGAAGGTATATGTTATAATGTCCAACAAGTTAGAGGTATTTGGGATGTCCATATAGTTGGACTCTGTTCAAACTGACGTTATGGCTTCCGTTTACAATGTCGTGTCGCTGTGCTTGGCATCAAAACAAGAGAACCCCGACGAACCCTATTACAAGTCAATGTGGCCTAATCTAGGACCGTTTCGTTCCGTCGTACAATGACGGCGTCTTGGCTTCCGGCATAGACATAAGCGATGACGTCAGTGTAAAGAGAGCCTAATTTCCTCAATGATAAAGCCCTTACCGTATAATGAGAAGGCATGTTATAACTTGGTTAGTAACCACTAAGTCAAGACTGTACATGGTAGATGCCGCCAATGGTGATGCCAACTATGTGGTGCACTGCATTGTAGGTTTAGTGTAATTATTTTTTGGTAGCCGAAAATTAGTTGGTTGTAATTTCTGCCCACAAGTTCAGATTGGATATGATACCATAATCTAAAGGGACTTGTGATTGACAGAATTACTTTTTTTTTTGGGGGGTTGTTTATGAACATGTCTTCAAGCCCACAGTAAGCAAGGGGCTCTGCACGACTATTTTTATTCATCCAAAATATGGGTGTTTGAGACCTGCTTCTCTGCCAGGGGTGTTCAGCTGGCAGCCACAACAATCGAGAACTTCTTTAACTTGACTTAGGCCTGAAACGTTCAATAAGACACAGATACGTTTTTACTGTACTTGGCTAATGTCAGGTAAATAATCTTTTTAATGATATCCTCCAGATTTTAAACTTTTCTAAATGCTTTATTTTTTTTTTAAATAACATTTTTTGGCAGTAAATCCAATATTCGCAAATCTGGTTTGGATTGAAATTTTATAGTCTCTTCGATTTTAGTTTTTCGAGCACAGGACAGAGATGAAAATATCCTGACTGCCCTTGTGGCTCTTGAGTGGCACTTGTGGTAGGTGCTGAACAGCCAGATGGCATGGGTGTGCCAATAATGGTGAGTAGAGCCTCTTCATCTCTGCAGGGTCTGAATAGTCCCTCAATTCATCTTAATGTGACTCACTTCTAAGCATTTTTCAGCAGCGAACCTCTTTGGCGGGCTCACACTGATAATTAGATATATATATTAAGGGACAGCTGGGTCTATTCCTGGAATTATCTCAAACCCAGTCATTAGCCAGCCTATACTGGGCAGTGACAAATAGGAGGTGTTACCAAATTTCCTCTGTTTATGCCGTTTATATCTGAGCCCATTTGAGTGCTTGGCACCAGGTCATGTTGGCATCCAAACTCTTTGCTAAATGAATTCATTGCTAGCGTATAAATGTGTTCTACTACATTCCAATCACTAC